>NW_028125099.1:0-137235 GCF_965194825.1 Balaenoptera physalus
ACAAGAACCTCCACTTCGTTACACCTTAAATATCCCAGGAAAGAGAAAAATGGATAAAGAAGTTGTGGTCTTTATGTACAATGGAATATCACTCAGCCATGAAATCAACGTCATAAGGCTAGTAGCAGCAAGATGAGTGGATTTAGGTAGGACGATTCTAAGTGAAATAAGTCACACAGAAAAAGATACTTATCATAAGATATCACTTATAGAGGGAATATAAAAACCGCTACCCTTGAACTGAATTACAAATCAGAGCAGGGTAACACGTTTAGAAAACACACTATGGCTGCTTAACGGGAAAGGTGAGGTGGGGTGATGCATAAAACAAGGGTTTCAAATTAGCTCAGATACCGTTCCATAAACCCAATAGGTAATAGACAAGACCTACTCCTTGCTCAGTGAATTGGACTCAACACCCCCTATTCACCGCCCAAGAATATATCTGACTAGTAAGAATCTTAAAACCTATGCATTGATATCTCTCTGTAAGTGAGTCCAGTGGGTGTAAAGCGGCAAAAACACAGCAGTGAAAAGCAGGTAAACCCCATTATAAAAATCAATTACTTTTAAAAACCCCTGAAACAAAGACAGTGAAAGAGAGAGAAATTCTTACAAAATTCGTTCAGGGGCTGTGATGCCACGTGGATTGACCATATCTAGACCCACAGTTGATTGAGACATAAGGGTGGACACTCTTGGGGCTGAGAGGTTTGGTGAGGTTGGGTGAGCAAACGCAGACCCTTTAAAGTAATACTGCGTGGTACCCATCCCATGGGTCCCAAATCTCCAGGTTCAAGGGCATCTTCCTACATCGAAAGCATGCATGAGAAACCCAGAAGATGGTACACCGTGTGATCCGGAAAGGTTTTCAAAACGCACCTCATTTCTCATCTCCTTGTGCTCGGGTTTGCCATTCCAGCCGCTTTACTAGCAATCTCCCTCCTTGGAGAATCAGCACCTTTAACCTCCTGTTCCGTACAGGTTGCAATTTGTCCTGAGGATGAACGGGAAGAGGGGGAACCAATGAGAGACTAGCTCTAGGTGTTGGGACAGGCACAGGTCACTCTATTTTCCCATCAGGAAGAAGAATTAACCACAGGCTCAGCCTGCCGCCCGGGACCAGAATAGGGCCTGAAGCAATCCTGCGCTTTTGCGGCCAGCTCCCAAGAAAGCGAGTTGAAAAATGGAGCTCAGGGGCACTGCAATTCACAAACCTGCAGACTTATAAATGATGACTCTCGTCCACAAATATATTGAGGGAAGGCAACGAAGAGGATTGGAAAGCAAGGCAGAATTGCAGGAAACAGATTTCAGGAGGGAGATTCCAATCGCCTTTAAAGCACAGGAAAAGCGGCAAAACCTCGACAATGATGCCCTTGGCCAAAAAGGGCGTATGCGTTTTTTCCTGAATATATTCAGGAAAAAACGCATACGCCCTTTTTGGCCAACCAAGCAACCTGGAAAGGCAAATCAGCGCTACAAAGAAGTCTCGCTTCCCATCGGTCAAAAGGGCCATGCTGAATAAAGTGTCAAAACCAGAAATGCAAAACAGGCCATGGAGAAACGGGAGCCTGGCTACGCTGATGGGCGGGATGTAAATTGCCAACAGCCACTCTGGAGAAGTGCACAGTGTGTCCTGAAACATCGAAAAAAATCAGCCTAGGGAGCATAGGGCACTTCCACTCATGGGCGTATAAATTGGGAAAACTAAAAATCAGCAAGACACAGGCACCCCAAAGTTTAGGGCTGCTCTGTTGACAAGAACCTCCACTTCGTTACACCTTAAATATCCCAGGAAAGAGAAAAATGGATAAAGAAGTTGTGGTCCTTATGTACAATGGAATATCACTCAGCCATGAAATCAACGTCATAAGGCTAGTAGCAGCAAGATGAGTGGATTTAGGTAGGACGATTCTAAGTGAAATAAGTCACACAGAAAAAGATACTTATCATAAGATATCACTTATAGAGGGAATATAAAAACCGCTACCCTTGAACTGAATTACAAATCAGAGCAGGGTAACACGTTTAGAAAACACACTATGGCTGCTTAACGGGAAAGGTGAGGTGGGGTGATGCATAAAACAAGGGTTTCAAATTAGCTCAGATACCGTTCCATAAACCCAATAGGTAATAGACAAGACCTACTCCTTGCTCAGTGAATTTGACTCAACACCCCCTATTCACCGCCCAAGAATATATCTGACTAGTAAGAATCTTAAAACCTATGCATTGATATCTCTCTGTAAGTGAGTCAAGTGGGTGTAAAGCGGCAAAAACACAGCAGTGAAAAGCAGGTAAACCACATTATAAAAATCAATTACTTTTAAAAACCCGTGAAACAAAGACAGTGAAAGAGAGAGAAATTCTTACAAAATTCGTTCAGGGGCTGTGATGCCACCTGGATTGACCATATCTAGACCCACAGTTGATTGAGACATAAGGGTGGACACTCTTGGGGCTGAGAGGTTTGGTGAGGTTGGGTGAGCAAACGCAGACCCTTTAAAGTAATACTGCGTGGTACCCATCCCATGGGTCCCAAATCTCCAGGTTCAAGGGCATCTTCCTACATCGAAAGCATGCATGAGAAACCCAGAAGATGGTACACCGTGTGATCCGGAAAGGTTTTCAAAACGCACCTCATTTCTCATCTCCTTGTGCTCGGGTTTGCCATTCCAGCCGCTTTACTAGCAATCTCCCTCCTTGGAGAATCAGCACCTTTAACCTCCTGTTCCGTACAGGTTGCAAATTGTCCTGAGGATGAACGGGAAGAGGGGGAACCAATGAGAGACTAGCTCTAGGTGTTGGGACAGGCACAGGTCACTCTATTTTCCCATCAGGAAGAAGAATTAACCACAGGCTCAGCCTGCCGCCCGGGACCAGAATAGGGCCTGAAGCAATCCTGCGCTTTTGCGGCCAGCTCCCAAGAAAGCGAGTTGAAAAATGGAGCTCAGGGGCACTGCAATTCACAGACCTGCAGACTTATAAATGATGACTCTCGTCCACAAATATATTGAGGGAAGGCAACGAAGAGGATTGGAAAGCAAGGCAGAATTGCAGGAAACAGATTTCAGGAGGGAGATTCGAATCGCCTTTAAAGCACAGGAAAAGCGGCAAAACCTCGACAATGATGCCCTTGGCCAAAAAGGGCTTATGCGTTTTTTCCTGAATATATTCAGGAAAAAACGCATACGCCCTTTTTGGCCAACCAAGCAACCTGGAAAGGCAAATCAGCGCTACAAAGAAGTCTCGCTTCCCATCGGTCAAAAGGGCCATGCTGAATAAAGTGTCAAAACCAGAAATGCAAAACAGGCCATGGAGAAACGGGAGCCTGGCTACGCTGATGGGCGGGATGTAAATTGCCAACAGCCACTCTGGAGAAGTGCACGGTGTGTCCTGAAACATCGAAAAAACTCAGCTTAGGGAGCATAGGGCACTTCCACTCATGGGCGTATAAATTGGGAAAACTAAAAATCAGCAAGACACAGGCACCCCAAAGTTTAGGGCTGCTCTGTTGACAAGAACCTCCACTTCGTTACACCTTAAATATCCCAGGAAAGAGAAAAATGGATAAAGAAGTTGTGGTCCTTATGTACAATGGAATATCACTCAGCCATGAAATCAACGTCATAAGGCTAGTAGCAGCAAGATGAGTGGATTTAGGTAGGACGATTCTAAGTGAAATAAGTCACACAGAAAAAGATACTTATCATAAGATATCACTTATAGAGGGAATATAAAAACCGCTACCCTTGAACTGAATTACAAATCAGAGCAGGGTAACACGTTTAGAAAACACACTATGGCTGCTTAACGGGAAAGGTGAGGTGGGGTGATGCATAAAACAAGGGTTTCAAATTAGCTCAGATACCGTTCCATAAACCCAATAGGTAATAGACAAGACCTACTCCTTGCTCAGTGAATTGGACTCAACACCCCCTATTCACCGCCCAAGAATATATCTGACTAGTAAGAATCTTAAAACCTATGCATTGATATCTCTCTGTAAGTGAGTCCAGTGGGTGTAAAGCGGCAAAAACACAGCAGTGAAAAGCAGGTAAACCACATTATAAAAATCAATTACTTTTAAAAACCCGTGAAACAAAGACAGTGAAAGAGAGAGAAATTCTTACAAAATTCGTTCAGGGGCTGTGATGCCACCTGGATTGACCATATCTAGACCCACAGTTGATTGAGACATAAGGGTGGACACTCTTGGGGCTGAGAGGTTTGGTGAGGTTGGGTGAGCAAACGCAGACCCTTTAAAGTAATACTGCGTGGTACCCATCCCATGGGTCCCAAATCTCCAGGTTCAAGGGCATCTTCCTACATCGAAAGCATGCATGAGAAACCCAGAAGATGGTACACCGTGTGATCCGGAAAGGTTTTCAAAACGCACCTCATTTCTCATCTCCTTGTGCTCGGGTTTGCCATTCCAGCCGCTTTACTAGCAATCTCCCTCCTTGGAGAATCAGCACCTTTAACCTCCTGTTCCGTACAGGTTGCAATTTGTCCTGAGGATGAACGGGAAGAGGGGGAACCAATGAGAGACTAGCTCTAGGTGTTGGGACAGGCACAGGTCACTCTATTTTCCCATCAGGAAGAAGAATTAACCACAGGCTCAGCCTGCCGCCCGGGACCAGAATAGGGCCTGAAGCAATCCTGCGCTTTTGCGGCCAGCTCCCAAGAAAGCGAGTTGAAAAATGGAGCTCAGGGGCACTGCAATTCACAAACCTGCAGACTTATAAATGATGACTCTCGTCCACAAATATATTGAGGGAAGGTAACGAAGAGGATTGGAAAGCAAGGCAGAATTGCAGGAAACAGATTTCAGGAGGGAGATTCGAATCGCCTTTAAAGCACAGGAAAAGCGGCAAAACCTCGACAATGATGCCCTTGGCCAAAAAGGGCGTATGCGTTTTTTCCTGAATATATTCAGGAAAAAACGCATACGCCCTTTTTGGCCAACCAAGCAATCTGGAAAGGCAAATCAGCGCTACAAAGAAGTCTCGCTTCCCATCGGTCAAAAGGGCCATGCTGAATAAAGTGTCAAAACCAGAAATGCAAAACAGGCCATGGAGAAACGGGAGCCTGGCTACGCTGATGGGCGGGATGTAAATTGCCAACAGCCACTCTGGAGAAGTGCACGGTGTGTCCTGAAACATCGAAAAAAATCAGCCTAGGGACCATAGGGCACTTCCACTCATGGGCGTATAAATTGGGAAAACTAAAAATCAGCAAGACACAGGCACACCAAAGTTTAGGGCTGCTCTGTTGACAAGAACCTCCACTTCGTTACACCTTAAATATCCCAGGAAAGAGAAAAATGGATAAAGAAGTTGTGGTCCTTATGTACAATGGAATATCACTCAGCCATGAAATCAACGTCATAAGGCTAGTAGCAGCAAGATGAGTGGATTTAGGTAGGACGATTCTAAGTGAAATAAGTCACACAGAAAAAGATACTTATCATAAGATATCACTTATAGAGGGAATATAAAAACCGCTACCCTTGAACTGAATTACAAATCAGAGCAGGGTAACACGTTTAGAAAACACACTATGGCTGCTTAACGGGAAAGGTGAGGTGGGGTGATGCATAAAACAAGGGTTTCAAATTAGCTCAGATACCGTTCCATAAACCCAATAGGTAATAGACAAGACCTACTCCTTGCTCAGTGAATTGGACTCAACACCCCCTATTCACCGCCCAAGAATATATCTGACTAGTAAGAATCTTAAAACCTATGCATTGATATCTCTCTGTAAGTGAGTCCAGTGGGTGTAAAGCGGCAAAAACACAGCAGTGAAAAGCAGGTAAACCCCATTATAAAAATCAATTACTTTTAAAAACCCGTGAAACAAAGACAGTGAAAGAGAGAGAAATTCTTACAAAATTCGTTCAGGGGCTGTGATGCCACCTGGATTGACCATATCTAGACCCACAGTTGATTGAGACATAAGGGTGGACACTCTTGGGGCTGAGAGGTTTGGTGAGGTTGGGTGAGCAAACGCAGACCCTTTAAAGTAATACTGCGTGGTACCCATCCCATGGGTCCCAAATCTCCAGGTTCAAGGGCATCTTCCTACATCGAAAGCATGCATGAGAAACCCAGAAGATGGTACACCGTGTGATCCGGAAAGGTTTTCAAAACGCACCTCATTTCTCATCTCCTTGTGCTCGGGTTTGCCATTCCAGCCGCTTTACTAGCAATCTCCCTCCTTGGAGAATCAGCACCTTTAACCTCCTGTTCCGTACAGGTTGCAATTTGTCCTGAGGATGAACGGGAAGAGGGGGAACCAATGAGAGACTAGCTCTAGGTGTTGGGACAGGCACAGGTCACTCTATTTTCCCATCAGGAAGAAGAATTAACCACAGGCTCAGCCTGCCGCCCGGGACCAGAATAGGGCCTGAAGCAATCCTGCGCTTTTGCGGCCAGCTCCCAAGAAAGCGAGTTGAAAAATGGAGCTCAGGGGCACTGCAATTCACAAACCTGCAGACTTATAAATGATGACTCTCGTCCACAAATATATTGAGGGAAGGCAACGAAGAGGATTGGAAAGCAAGGCGGAATTGCAGGAAACAGATTTCAGGAGGGAGATTCGAATCGCCTTTAAAGCACAGGAAAAGCGGCAAAACCTCGACAATGATGCCCTTGGCCAAAAAGGGCGTATGCGTTTTTTCCTGAATATATTCAGGAAAAAACGCATACGCCCTTTTTGGCCAACCAAGCAACCTGGAAAGGCAAATCAGCGCTACAAAGAAGTCTCGCTTCCCATCGGTCAAAAGGGCCATGCTGAATAAAGTGTCAAAACCAGAAATGCAAAACAGGCCATGGAGAAACGGGAGCCTGGCTACGCTGATGGGCGGGATGTAAATTGCCAACAGCCACTCTGGAGAAGTGCACGGTGTGTCCTGAAACATCGAAAAAAATCAGCCTAGGGAGCATAGGGCACTTCCACTCATGGGCGTATAAATTGGGAAAACTAAAAATCAGCTAGACACAGGCACCCCAAAGTTTAGGGCTGCTCTGTTGACAAGAACCTCCACTTCGTTACACCTTAAATATCCCAGGAAAGAGAAAAATGGATAAAGAAGTTGTGGTCCTTATGTACAATGGAATATCACTCAGCCATGAAATCAACGTCATAAGGCTAGTAGCAGCAAGATGAGTGGATTTAGGTAGGACGATTCTAAGTGAAATAAGTCACACAGAAAAAGATACTTATCATAAGATATCACTTATAGAGGGAATATAAAAACCGCTACCCTTGAACTGAATTACAAATCAGAGCAGGGTAACACGTTTAGAAAACACACTATGGCTGCTTAACGGGAAAGGTGAGGTGGGGTGATGCATAAAACAAGGGTTTCAAATTAGCTCAGATACCGTTCCATAAACCCAATAGGTAATAGACAAGACCTACTCCTTGCTCAGTGAATTGGACTCAACACCCCCTATTCACCGCCCAAGAATATATCTGACTAGTAAGAATCTTAAAACCTATGCATTGATATCTCTCTGTAAGTGAGTCCAGTGGGTGTAAAGCGGCAAAAACACAGCAGTGAAAAGCAGGTAAACCCCATTATAAAAATCAATTACTTTTAAAAACCCGTGAAACAAAGACAGTGAAAGAGAGAGAAATTCTTACAAAATTCGTTCAGGGGCTGTGATGCCACCTGGATTGACCATATCTAGACCCACAGTTGATTGAGACATAAGGGTGGACACTCTTGGGGCTGAGAGGTTTGGTGAGGTTGGGTGAGCAAACGCAGACCCTTTAAAGTAATACTGCGTGGTACCCATCCCATGGGTCCCAAATCTCCAGGTTCAAGGGCATCTTCCTACATCGAAAGCATGCATGAGAAACCCAGAAGATGGTACACCGTGTGATCCGGAAAGGTTTTCAAAACGCACCTCATTTCTCATCTCCTTGTGCTCGGGTTTGCCATTCCAGCCGCTTTACTAGCAATCTCCCTCCTTGGAGAATCAGCACCTTTAACCTCCTGTTCCGTACAGGTTGCAATTTGTCCTGAGGATGAACGGGAAGAGGGGGAACCAATGAGAGACTAGCTCTAGGTGTTGGGACAGGCACAGGTCACTCTATTTTCCCATCAGGAAGAAGAATTAACCACAGGCTCAGCCTGCCGCCCGGGACCAGAATAGGGCCTGAAGCAATCCTGCGCTTTTGCGGCCAGCTCCCAAGAAAGCGAGTTGAAAAATGGAGCTCAGGGGCACTGCAATTCACAAACCTGCAGACTTATAAATGATGACTCTCGTCCACAAATATATTGAGGGAAGGCAACGAAGAGGATTGGAAAGCAAGGCAGAATTGCAGGAAACAGATTTCAGGAGGGAGATTCGAATCGCCTTTAAAGCACAGGAAAAGCGGCAAAACCTCGACAATGATGCCCTTGGCCAAAAAGGGCGTATGCGTTTTTTCCTGAATATATTCAGGAAAAAACGCATACGCCCTTTTTGGCCAACCAAGCAACCTGGAAAGGCAAATCAGCGCTACAAAGAAGTCTCGCTTCCCATCGGTCAAAAGGGCCATGCTGAATAAAGTGTCAAAACCAGAAATGCAAAACAGGCCATGGAGAAACGGGAGCCTGGCTACGCTGATGGGCGGGATGTAAATTGCCAACAGCCACTCTGGAGAAGTGCACGGTGTGTCCTGAAACATCGAAAAAACTCAGCTTAGGGAGCATAGGGCACTTCCACTCATGGGCGTATAAATTGGGAAAACTAAAAATCAGCAAGACACAGGCACCCCAAAGTTTAGGGCTGCTCTGTTGACAAGAACCTCCACTTCGTTACACCTTAAATATCCCAGGAAAGAGAAAAATGGATAAAGAAGTTGTGGTCCTTATGTACAATGGAATATCACTCAGCCATGAAATCAACGTCATAAGGCTAGTAGCAGCAAGATGAGTGGATTTAGGTAGGACGATTCTAAGTGAAATAAGTCACACAGAAAAAGATACTTATCATAAGATATCACTTATAGAGGGAATATAAAAACCGCTACCCTTGAACTGAATTACAAATCAGAGCAGGGTAACACGTTTAGAAAACACACTATGGCTGCTTAACGGGAAAGGTGAGGTGGGGTGATGCATAAAACAAGGGTTTCAAATTAGCTCAGATACCGTTCCATAAACCCAATAGGTAATAGACAAGACCTACTCCTTGCTCAGTGAATTGGACTCAACACCCCCTATTCACCGCCCAAGAATATATCTGACTAGTAAGAATCTTAAAACCTATGCATTGATATCTCTCTGTAAGTGAGTCCAGTGGGTGTAAAGCGGCAAAAACACAGCAGTGAAAAGCAGGTAAACCACATTATAAAAATCAATTACTTTTAAAAACCCGTGAAACAAAGACAGTGAAATTCTTACAAAATTCGTTCAGGGGCTGTGATGCCACCTGGATTGACCATATCTAGACCCACAGTTGATTGAGACATAAGGGTGGACACTCTTGGGTCTGAGAGGTTTGGTGAGGTTGGGTGAGCAAACGCAGACCCTTTAAAGTAATACTGCGTGGTACCCATCCCATGGGTCCCAAATCTCCAGGTTCAAGGGCATCTTCCTACATCGAAAGCATGCATGAGAAACCCAGAAGATGGTACACCGTGTGATCCGGAAAGGTTTTCAAAACGCACCTCATTTCTCATCTCCTTGTGCTCGGGTTTGCCATTCCAGCCGCTTTACTAGCAATCTCCCTCCTTGGAGAATCAGCACCTTTAACCTCCTGTTCCGTACAGGTTGCAATTTGTCCTGAGGATGAACGGGAAGAGGGGGAACCAATGAGAGATTAGCTCTAGGTGTTGGGACAGGCACAGGTCACTCTATTTTCCCATCAGGAAGAAGAATTAACCACAGGCTCAGCCTGCCGCCCGGGACCAGAATAGGGCCTGAAGCAATCCTGCGCTTTTGCGGCCAGCTCCCAGGAAAGCGAGTTGAAAAATGGAGCTCAGGAGCACTGCAATTCACAAACCTGCAGACTTATAAATGATGACTCTCGTCCACAAATATATTGAGGGAAGGCAACGAAGAGGATTGGAAAGCAAGGCAGAATTGCAGGAAACAGATTTCAGGAGGGAGATTCGAATCGCCTTTAAAGCACAGGAAAAGCGGCAAAACCTCGACAATGATGCCCTTGGCCAAAAAGGGCGTATGCGTTTTTTCCTGAATATATTCAGCAAAAAACGCATACGCCCTTTTTGGCCAACCAAGCAACCTGGAAAGGCAAATCAGCGCTACAAAGAAGTCTGGCTTCCCATCGGTCAAAAGGGCCATGCTGAATAAAGTGTCAAAACCAGAAATGCAAAACAGGCCATGGAGAAACGGGAGCCTGGCTACGCTGATGGGCGGGATGTAAATTGCCAACAGCCACTCTGGAGAAGTGCACGGTGTGTCCTGAAACATCGAAAAAAATCAGCTTAGGGAGCATAGGGCACTTCCACTCATGGGCGTATAAATTGGGAAAACTAAAAATCAGCAAGACACAGGCACCCCAAAGTTTAGGGCTGCTCTGTTGACAAGAACCTCCATTTCGTTACACCTTAAATATCCCAGGAAAGAGAAAAATGGATAAAGAAGTTGTGGTCCTTATGTACAATGGAATATCACTCAGCCATGAAATCAACGTCATAAGGCTAGTAGCAGCAAGATGAGTGGATTTAGGTAGGACGATTCTAAGTGAAATAAGTCACATAGAAAAAGATACTTATCATAAGATATCACTTATAGAGGGAATATAAAAACCGCTACCCTTTAACTGAATTACAAATCAGAGCAGGGTAACACGTTTAGAAAACACACTATGGCTGCTTAACGGGAAAGGTGAGGTGGGGTGATGCATAAAACAAGGGTTTCAAATTAGCTCAGATACCGTTCCATAAACCCAATAGGTAATAGACAAGACCTACACCTTGCTCAGTGAATTGGACTCAACACCCCCTATTCACCGCCCAAGAATATATCTGACTAGTAAGAATCTTAAAACCTATGCATTGATATCTCTCTGTAAGTGAGTCAAGTGGGTGTAAAGCGGCAAAAACACAGCAGTGAAAAGCAGGTAAACCCCATTATAAAAATCAATTACTTTTAAAAACCCGTGAAACAAAGACAGTGAAAGAGAGAGAAATTCTTACAAAATTCGTTCAGGGGCTGTGATGCCACCTGGATTGACCATATCTAGACCCACAGTTGATTGAGACATAAGGGTGGACACTCTTGGGTCTGAGAGGTTTGGTGAGGTTGGGTGAGAAAACGCAGACCCTTTAAAGTAATACTGCGTGGTACCCATCCCATGGGTCCCAAATCTCCAGGTTCAAGGGCATCTTCCTACATCGAAAGCATGCATGAGAAACCCAGAAGATGGTACACCGTGCGATCCGGAAAGGTTTTCAAAACGCACCTCATTTCTCATCTCCTTGTGCTCGGGTTTGCCATTCCAGCCGCTTTACTAGCAATCTCCCTCCTTGGAGAATCAGCACCTTTAACCTCCTGTTCCGTACAGGTTGCAATTTGTCCTGAGGATGAACGGGAAGAGGGGGAACCAATGAGAGACTAGCTCTAGGTGTTGGGACAGGCACAGGTCACTCTATTTTCCCATCAGGAAGAAGAATTAACCACAGGCTCAGCCTGCCGCCCGGGACCAGAATAGGGCCTGAAGCAATCCTGCGCTTTTGCGGCCAGCTCCCAAGAAAGCGAGTTGAAAAATGGAGCTCAGGGGCACTGCAATTCACAAACCTGCAGACTTATAAATGATGACTCTCGTCCACAAATATATTGAGGGAAGGCAACGAAGAGGATTGGAAAGCAAGGCAGAATTGCAGGAAACAGATTTCAGGAGGGAGATTCGAATCGCCTTTAAAGCACAGGAAAAGCGGCAAAACCTCGACAATGATGCCCTTGGCCAAAAAGGGCGTATGCGTTTTTTCCTGAATATATTCAGGAAAAAACGCATACGCCCTTTTTGGCCAACCAAGCAACCTGGAAAGGCAAATCAGCGCTACAAAGAAGTCTCACTTCCCATCGGTCAAAAGGGCCATGCTGAATAAAGTGTCAAAACCAGAAATGCAAAACAGGCCATGGAGAAACGGGAGCCTGGCTACGCTGACGGGCGGGATGTAAATTGCCAACAGCCACTCTGGAGAAGTGCACGGTGTGTCCTGAAACATCGAAAAAAATCAGCCTAGGGACCATAGGGCACTTCCACTCATGGGCGTATAAATTGGGAAAACTAAAAATCAGCAAGACACAGGCACCCCAAAGTTTAGGGCTGCTTTGTTGACAAGAACCTCCACTTCGTTACACCTTAAATATCCCAGGAAAGAGAAAAATGGATAAAGAAGTTGTGGTCCTTATGTACAATGGAATATCACTCAGCCATGAAATCAACGTCATAAGGCTAGTAGCAGCAAGATGAGTGGATTTAGGTAGGACGATTCTAAGTGAAATAAGTCACACAGAAAAAGATACTTATCATAAGATATCACTTATAGAGGGAATATAAAAACCGCTACCCTTGAACTGAATTACAAATCAGAGCAGGGTAACACGTTTAGAAAACACACTATGGCTGCTTAACGGGAAAGGTGAGGTGGGGTGATGCATAAAACAAGGGTTTCAAATTAGCTCAGATACCGTTCCATAAACCCAATAGGTAATAGACAAGACCTACTCCTTGCTCAGTGAATTGGACTCAACACCCCCTATTCACCGCCCAAGAATATATCTGACTAGTAAGAATCTTAAAACCTATGCATTGATATCTCTCTGTAAGTGAGTCCAGTGGGTGTAAAGCGGCAAAAACACAGCAGTGAAAAGCAGGTAAACCCCATTATAAAAATCAATTACTTTTAAAAACCCGTGAAACAAAGACAGTGAAAGAGAGAGAAATTCTTACAAAATTCGTTCAGGGGCTGTGATGCCACCTGGATTGACCATATCTAGACCCACAGTTGATTGAGACATAAGGGTGGACACTCTTGGGGCTGAGAGGTTTGGTGAGGTTGGGTGAGCAAACGCAGACCCTTTAAAGTAATACTGCGTGGTACCCATCCCATGGGTCCCAAATCTCCAGGTTCAAGGGCATCTTCCTACATCGAAAGCATGCATGAGAAACCCAGAAGATGGTACACCGTGTGATCCGGAAAGGTTTTCAAAACGCACCTCATTTCTCATCTCCTTGTGCTCGGGTTTGCCATTCCAGCCGCTTTACTAGCAATCTCCCTCCTTGGAGAATCAGCACCTTTAACCTCCTGTTCCGTACAGGTTGCAATTTGTCCTGAGGATGAACGGGAAGAGGGGGAACCAATGAGAGACTAGCTCTAGGTGTTGGGACAGGCACAGGTCACTCTATTTTCCCATCAGGAAGAAGAATTAACCACAGGCTCAGCCTGCCGCCCGGGACCAGAATAGGGCCTGAAGCAATCCTGCGCTTTTGCGGCCAGCTCCGAAGAAAGCGAGTTGAAAAATGGAGCTCAGGGGCACTGCAATTCACAAACCTGCAGACTTATAAATGATGACTCTCGTCCACAAATATATTGAGGGAAGGCAACGAAGAGGATTGGAAAGCAAGGCAGAATTGCAGGAAACAGATTTCAGGAGGGAGATTCGAATCGCCTTTAAAGCACAGGAAAAGCGGCAAAACCTCGACAATGATGCCCTTGGCCAAAAAGGGCGTATGCGTTTTTTCCTGAATATATTCAGGAAAAAACGCATACGCCCTTTTTGGCCAACCAAGCAACCTGGAAAGGCAAATCAGTGCTACAAAGAAGTCTCGCTTCCCATCGGTCAAAAGGGCCATGCTGAATAAAGTGTCAAAACCAGAAATGCAAAACAGGCCATGGAGAAACGGGAGCCTGGCTACGCTGATGGGCGGGATGTAAATTGCCAACAGCCACTCTGGAGAAGTGCACGGTGTGTCCTGAAACATCGAAAAAAATCAGCTTAGGGAGCATAGGGCACTTCCACTCATGGGCGTATAAATTGGGAAAACTAAAAATCAGCAAGACACAGGCACCCCAAAGTTTAGGGCTGCTCTGTTGACAAGAACCTCCACTTCGTTACACCTTAAATATCCCAGGAAAGAGAAAAATGGATAAAGAAGTTGTGGTCCTTATGTACAATGGAATATCACTCAGCCATGAAATCAACGTCATAAGGCTAGTAGCAGCAAGATGAGTGGATTTAGGTAGGACGATTCTAAGTGAAATAAGTCACATAGAAAAAGATACTTATCATAAGATATCACTTATAGAGGGAATATAAAAACCGCTACCCTTGAACTGAATTACAAATCAGAGCAGGGTAACACGTTTAGAAAACACACTATGGCTGCTTAACGGGAAAGGTGAGGTGGGGTGATGCATAAAACAAGGGTTTCAAATTAGCTCAGATACCGTTCCATAAACCCAATAGGTAATAGACAAGACCTACTCCTTGCTCAGTGAATTGGACTCAACACCCCCTATTCACCGCCCAAGAATATATCTGACTAGTAAGAATCTTAAAACCTATGCATTGATATCTCTCTGTAAGTGAGTCAAGTGGGTGTAAAGCGGCAAAAACACAGCAGTGAAAAGCAGGTAAACCCCATTATAAAAATCAATTACTTTTAAAAACCCGTGAAACAAAGACAGTTAAAGAGAGAGAAATTCTTACAAAATTCGTTCAGGGGCTGTGATGCCACCTGGATTGACCATATCTAGACCCACAGCTGATTGAGACATAAGGGTGGAAACTCTTGGGGCTGAGAGATTTGGTGAGGTTGGGTGAGCAAACGCAGACCCTTTAAAGTAATACTGCATGGTACCCATCCCATGGGTCCCAAATCTCCAGGTTCAAGGGCATCTTCCTACATCGAAAGCATGCATGAGAAACCCAGAAGATGGTACACCGTGTGATCCGGAAAGGTTTTCAAAACGCACCTCATTTCTCATCTCCTTGTGCTCGGGTTTGCCATTCCAGCCGCTTTACTAGCAATCTCCCTCCTTGGAGAATCAGCACCTTTAACCTCCTGTTCCGTACAGGTTGCAATTTGTCCTGAGGATGAACGGGAAGAGGGGGAACCAATGAGAGACTAGCTCTAGGTGTTGGGACAGGCACAGGTCACTCTATTTTCCCATCAGGAAGAAGAATTAACCACAGGCTCAGCCTGCCGCCCGGGACCAGAATAGGGCCTGAAGCAATCCTGCGCTTTTGCGGCCAGCTCCCAAGAAAGCGAGTTGAAAAATGGAGCTCAGGGGCACTGCAATTCACAAACCTGCAGACTTATAAATGATGACTCTCGTCCACAAATATATTGAGGGAAGGCAACGAAGAGGATTGGAAAGCAAGGCAGAATTGCAGGAAACAGATTTCAGGAGGGAGATTCGAATCGCCTTTAAAGCACAGGAAAAGCGGCAAAACCTCGACAATGATGCCCTTGGCCAAAAAGGGCGTATGCGTTTTTTCCTGAATATATTCAGGAAAAAACGCATACGCCCTTTTTGGCCAACCAAGCAACCTGGAAAGGCATATCAGCGCTACAAAGAAGTCTCGCTTCCCATCGGTCAAAAGGGCCATGCTGAATAAAGTGTCAAAACCAGAAATGCAAAACAGGCCATGTGGAAACGGGAGCCTGGCTACGCTGATGGGCGGCATGTAAATTGCCAACAGCCACTTTGGAGAAGTGCACGGTGTGTCCTGAAACATCGAAAAAACTCAGCTTAGGGAGCATAGGGCACTTCCACTCATGGGCGTATAAATTGGGAAAACTAAAAATCAGCAGGACACAGGCACCTCAAAGTTTAGGGCTGCTCTGTTGACAAGAACCTCCACTTCGTTACACCTTAAATATCCCAGGAAAGAGAAAAATGGATAAAGAAATTGTGGTCCTTATGTACAATGGAATATCACTCAGCCATGAAATCAACGTCATAAGGCTAGTAGCAGCAAGATGAGTGGATTTAGGTAGGACGATTGTAAGTGAAATAAGTCACACAGAAAAAGATACTTAGCATAAGATATCACTTATAGAGGGAATATAAAAACCGCTACCCTTGAACTGAATTACAAATCAGAGCAGGGTAACACGTTTAGAAAACACACTATGGCTGCTTAACGGGAAAGGTGAGGTGGGGTGATGCATAAAACAAGGGTTTCAAATTAGCTCAGATACCGTTCCATAAACCCAATGGGTAATAGACAAGACCTACTCCTTGCTCAGTGAATTGGACTCAACACCCCCTATTCACCGCCCAAGAATATATCTGACTAGTAAGAATCTTAAAACCTATGCATTGATATCTCTCTGTAAGTGAGTCAAGTGGGTGTAAAGCGGCAAAAACACAGCAGTGAAAAGCAGGTAAACCCCATTATAAAAATCAATTACTTTTAAAAACCCGTGAAACAAAGACAGTGAAAGAGAGAGAAATTCTTACAAAATTCGTTCAGGTGCTGTGATGCCACCTGGATTGACCATATCTAGACCCACAGCTGATTGAGACATAAGGGTGGACACTCTTGGGACTGAGAGGTTTGGTGAGGTTGGGTGAGCAAACGCAGTCCCTTTGAAGTAATACTGCGTGGTACCCATCCAATGGGTCCCAAATCTCCAGGTTCAAGGGCATCTTCCTACATCGAAAACATGCATGAGAAACCCAGAAGATGGTACACCGTGTGATGCGGAAAGGTTTCTAAAACGCACCTCATTTCTCATCTCCTTGTGCTCGGGTTCGCCATTCCAGCCGCTTTACTAGCAATCTCCCTCCTTGGAGAATCAGCACCTTTAACCTCCTGTTCCGTACAGGTTGCAATTTGTCCTGAGGATGAACGGGAAGAGGGGGAACCAATGAGAGACTAGCTCTAGGTGTTGGGACAGGCACAGGTCACTCTATTTTCCCATCAGAAAGAAGAATTAACCACAGGCTAAGCCTGCCGCCCGGGACCAGAATAGGGCCTGAAGCAATCCTGCGCTTTTGTGGCCAGCTCCCAAGAAAGCGAGTTGAAAAATGGAGCTCAGGGGCACTGCAATTCACAAACCTGCAGATTTATAAATGATGACTCTCGTCCACAAATATGTTGAGGGAAGGCAACGAAGAGGATTTGAAAGCAAGGCAGAATTGCAGGAAACTGATTTCAGGAGGAAGATTCGAATCGCCTTTAAAGCACAGGAAAAGCGGCAAAACCTCGACAATGATGCCCTTGGCCAAAAAGGGCGTATGCGTTTTTTCCTGAATATATTCAGGAAAAAACGCATACGCCCTTTTTGGCCAACCAAGCAACCTGGAAAGGCAAATCAGCGCTACAAAGAAGTCTCGCTTCCCATCGGTCAAAAGGGCCATGCTGAATAAAGTGTCAAAACCAGAAATGCAAAACAGGCCATGGAGAAACGGGAGCCTGGCTACGCTGATGGGCGGGATGTAAATTGCCAACAGCCACTCTGGAGAAGTGCACGGTGTGTCCTGAAACATCGAAAAAAATCAGCTTAGGGAGCATAGGGCACTTCCACTCATGGGCGTATAAATTGGGAAAACTAAAAATCAGCAAGACACAGGCACCCCAAAGTTTAGGGTTGCTCTGTTGACAAGAACCTCCACTTCGTTACAGCTTAAATATCCCAGGAAAGAGAAAAATGGATAAAGAAGTTGTGGTCCTTATGTACAATGGAATATCACTCAGCCATGAAATCAACGTCATAAGGCTAGTAGCAGCAAGATGGGTGGATTTAGGTAGGACGATTCTAAGTGAAATAAGTCACACAGAAAAAGATACTTATCATAAGATATCACTTATAGAGGGAATATAAAAACCGCTACCCTTGAACTGAATTACAAATCAGAGCAGGGTCACACGTTTAGAAAACACACTATGGCTGCTTAACGGCAAAGGTGAGGTGGGGTGATGCATAAAACAAGGGTTTCAAATTAGCTCAGATACCGTTCCATAAACCCAATAGGTAATAGACAAGACCTACTCCTTGCTCAGTGAATTGGACTCAACACCCCCTATTCACCGCCCAAGAATATATCTGACTAGTAAGAATCTTAAAACCTAGGCATTGATATCTCTCTGTAAGTGAGTCAAGTGGGTGTAAAGCGGCAAAAACACAGCAGTGAGAAGCAGGTAAACCCCATTATAAAAATCAATTACTTTTAAAAACCCGTGAAACAAAGACAGTGAAAGAGAGAGAAATTCTTACAAAATTCGTTCAGGGGCTGTGATGCCACCTGGATTGACCATATCTAGACCCACAGTTGATTGAGACATAAGGGTGGACACTCTTGGGGCTGAGAGGTTTGGTGAGGTTGGGTGAGCAAACGCAGACCCTTTAAAGTAATACTGCGTGGTACCCATCCCATGGGTCCCAAATCTCCAGGTTCAAGGGAATCTTCCTACATCGAAAGCACGCATGAGAAACCCAGAAGATGGTACACCGTGTGATCCGGAAAGGTTTTCAAAACGCACCTCATTTCTCATCTCCTTGTGCTCGGGTTTGCCATTCCAGCCGCTTTACTAGCAATCTCCCTCCTTGGAGAATCAGCACCTTTAACCTCCTGTTCCGTACAGGTTGCAATTTGTCCTGAGGATGAACGGGAAGAAGGGGAACCAATGAGAGACTAGCTCTAGGTGTTGGGACAGGCACAGGTCACTCTATTTTCCCATCAGGAAGAAGAATTAACCACAGGCTCAGCCTGCCGCCCGGGACCAGAATAGGGCCTGAAGCAATCCTGCGCTTTTGCGGCCAGCTCCCAAGAAAGCGAGTTGAAAAATGGAGCTCAGGGGCACTGCAATTCACAAACCTGCAGACTTATAAATGATGACTCTCGTCCACAAATATATTGAGGGAAAGCAATGAAGAGGATTTGAAAGCAAGGCAGAATTGCAGGAAACAGATTTCAGGAGGGAGATTCGAATCGCCTTTAAAGCACAGGAAAAGCGGCAAAACCTCGACAATGATGCCCTTGGCCAAAAAGGGCGTATGCGTTTTTTCCTGAATATATTCAGGAAAAAACGCATACGCCCTTTTTGGCCAACCAAGCAACCTGGAAAGGCAAATCAGCGCTACAAAGAAGTCTCGCTTCCCATCGGTCAAAAGGGCCATGCTGAATAAAGTGTCAAATCCAGAAATGCAAGACAGGCCATGGAGAAACGGGAGCCTGGCTACGCTGATGGGCGGGATGTAAATTGCCAACAGCCACTCTGGAGAAGTGCACGGTGTGTCCTGAAACATCTAAAAAAATCAGCTTAGGGAGCATAGGGCACTTCCACTCATGGGCGTATAAATTGGGAAAACTAAAAATCAGCAAGACACAGGCACCCCAAAGTTTAGGGCTGCTCTGTTGACAAGAACCTCCACTTCGTTACACCTTAAATATCCCAGGAAAGAGAAAAATGGATAAAGAAGTTGTGGTCCTTATGTACAATGGAATATCACTCAGCCATGAAATCAACGTCATAAGGCTAGTAGCAGCATGATGAGTGGATTTAGGTACCACGATTCTAAGTGAAATAAGTCACACAGAAAAAGACACTTATTATAAGATATCACTTATAGAAGGAATGTAAAAACCGCTACCCTTGAACTGAATTACAAAACAGAGTAGAGTCACATGTTTAGAAAACACACTATGGCTGCTTAACGGCAAAGGTGAGGTGGGGTGATGCATAAAACAAGGGTTTCAAATTAGCTCAGATACCGTTCCATAAACCCAATAGGTAATAGACAAGACCTACACCTTGCTCAATGAATTGGACTCAACACTCCCTATTCACCGCCCAAGAACATATCTGACTAGTAAGAATTTTAAAACCTATGTATTGATAACTCTCTGTAAGTGAGTCAAGTGGGTGTAAAGCGGCAGAAACACAGCAGTGACAAGCTGCTAAACCCCATTATAAAAATCGATTACTTTTAAAAACCCGTGAAACAAAGACAGTGAAAGAGAGAGAAATTCTTACAAAGTTCGCTCAGGGGCTGTGATGCCACCTGGATTGACGATATCTAGACCCACAGCTGATTGAGACATAAGGGTGGATACTCTTGGGGCTGAGAGGTTTGGTGAGGTTGGGTGAGCAAACGCAGACCCTTTAAAGTAATACTGCGTGGTACCCATCCCATGGGTCCCAAATCTCCAGGTTTAAGGGCATCTTCCTCCATCGAAAACATGCATGAGAAACCCAGAAGATGGTACACCGTGTGATCGGGAAAGGTTTCCAAAACGCACCTCATTTCTCATCTCCTTGTGCTCGAGTTCGCCATTCCAGCTGCTTTACTAGCAATCTCCCTCCTTGGAGAATCAGCACCTTTAACCTCCTGTTCCGTACAGGTTGCAATTTGTTCTGAGGATGAACGGGAAGAGGGGGAACCAATGAGAGACTAGCTCTAGGTGTTGGGACAGGCACAGGTCACTCTATTTTCCCATCAGGAAGAAGAATTAACCACAGGCTCAGCCTGCCGCCCGGGACCAGAATAGGGCCTGAAGCAATCCTGCGCTTTTGCGGCCAGCTCCCAAGAAAGCGAGTTGAAAAATGGAGCTCAGGGGCACTGCAATTCACAAACCTGCAGACTTATAAATGATGACTCTCGTCCACAAATATATTGAGGGAAGGCAACGAAGAGGATTTGAAAGCAAGGCAGAATTGCAGGAAACAGATTTCAGGAGGGAGATTCGAATCGCCTTTAAAGCACAGCAAAAGTGGCAAAACCTCGACAATGATGACCTTGGCCAAAAAGGGCGTATGCGTTTTTTCCTGAATATATTCAGGAAAAAACGCATACGCCCTTTTTGGCCAACCATGCAACCTGGAAAGGCAAATCAGCGCTACAAAGAAGTCTCGCTTCCCATCGGTCAAAAGGGCCATGCTGAATAAAGTGTCAAAACCAGAAATGCAAGACAGCCCATGGAGAAACGGGAGCCTGGCTACGCTGATGGGAGGGATGTAAATTGCCAACAGCCACTCTGGAGAGGTGCACGGTGTGTCCTGAAACAACGAAAAAAATCAGCTTAGGGAGCATAGGGCACTTCCACTCATGGGCGTATAAATTGGGAAAACTAAAAATCAGCAAGACACAGGCACCCCAAAGTTTAGGGCTGCTCTGTTGACAAGAACCTCCACTTCGTTACACCTTAAATATCCCAGGAAAGAGAAAAATTGATAAAGAAGTTGTGGTCCTTATGTACAATGGAATATCACTCAGCCATGAAATCAACGTCATAAGGCTAGTAGCAGCAAGATGAGTGGATTTAGGTAGGACGATTCTAAGTGAAATAAGTCACACAGAAAAAGATACTTAGCATAAGATATCACTTATAGAGGGAATATAAAAACCGCTACCCTTGAACTGAATTACAAATCAGAGCAGGGTAACACGTTTAGAAAACACACTATGGCTGCTTAACGGGAAAGGTGAGGGGGATGATGCATAAAACAAAGGTTTCAAATTAGCTCAGATACCGTTCCATAAACCCAATAGGTAATAGACAAGACCTACTCCTTGCTCAGTGAATTGGACTCAACACCCCCTATTCACCGCCCAAGAATATATCTGACTTATAAGAATCTTAAAACCTATGCATTGATATCTCTCTGTAAGTGAGTCAAGTGGGTGTAAAGCGGCAAAAACACAGCAGTGCAAAGCAGGTAAACCGCATTATAAAAATCAATTACTTTTAAAAACCCATGAAACAAAGACAGTGAAAGAGAGAGAAATTCTTACAAAATTCGTTCAGGGGCTGTGATGCCACCTGGATTGACCATATCTAGACCCACAGCTGATTGAGACATAAGGGTGGACACTCTTGGGGCTGAGAGATTTGGTGAGGTTGGGTGAGCAAACGCAGACCCTTTAAAGTAATACTGCGTGGTACCCATCCCATGGGTCCCAAATCTCCAGGTTTAAGGGCATCTTCCTACATCGAAAGCATGCATGAGAAATCCAGAAGATGGTACACCGTGTGATCCGGAAAGGTTTTCAAAACGCACCTCATTTCTCATCTCCTTGTGCTCGGGTTTGCCATTCCAGCCGCTTTACTAGCAATCTCCCTCCTTGGAGAATCAGCACCTTTAACCTCCTGTTCCGTACAGGTTGCAATTTGTCCTGAGGATGAACGGGAAGAGGGGGAACCAATGAGAGACCAGCTCTAGGTGTTGGGACAGGCACAGGTCACTCTATTTTCCCATCAGGAAGAAGAATTAACCACAGGCTCAGCCTGCCGCCCGGGACCAGAATAGGGCCTGAAGCAATCCTGCGCTTTTGCGGCCAGCTCCCAAGAAAACGAGTTGAAAAATGGAGCTCAGGGGCACTGCAATTCACAAACCTGCAGACTTATAAATGATGACTCTCGTCCACAAATATATTGAGGGAAGGCAACGAAGAGGATTGGAAAGCAAGGCAGAATTGCAGGAAACAGATTTCAGGAGGGAGATTCGAATCGCCTTTAAAGCACAGGAAAAGCGGCAAAACCTCGACAATGATGCCCTTGGCCAAAAAGGGCGTATGCGTTTTTTCCTGAATATATTCAGGAAAAAACGCATACGCCCTTTTTGGCCAACCAAGCAACCTGGAAAGGCAAATCAGCGCTACAAAGAAGTCTCACTTCCCATCGGTCAAAAGGGCCATGCTGAATAAAGTGTCAAAACCAGAAATGCAAAACAGGCCATGGAGAAACGGGAGCCTGGCTACGCTGATGGGCAGCATGTAAATTGCCAACAGCCACTCTGGAGAAGTGCACGGTGTGTCCTGAAACATCGAAAAAACTCAGCTTAGGGAGCATAGGGCACTTCCACTCATGGGCGTATAAATTCGGAAAACTAAAAATCAGCAAGACACAGGCACCCCAAAGTTTAGGGCTGCTCTGTTGACAAGAACCTCCACTTCGTTACACCTTAAATATCCCAGGAAAGAGAAAAATGGATAAAGAAGTTGTGGTCCTTATGTACAATGGAATATCACTCAGCCATGAAATCAACGTCATAAGGCTAGTAGCAGCAAGATGAGTGGATTTAGGTAGGACGATTCTAAGTGAAATAAGTCACACAGAAAAAGATACTTATCATAAGATATCACTTATAGAGGGAATATAAAAACCGCTAACCTTGAACTGAATTACAAATCAGAGCAGGGTCACACGTTTAGAAAACACACTATGGCTGCTTAACGGGAAAGGTGAGGTGGGGTGATGCATAAAACAAGGGTTTCAAATTAGCTCAGATACCGTTCCATAAACCCAATGGGTAATAGACAAGACCTACTCCTTGCTCAGTGAATTGGACTCAACACCCCCTATTCACCACCCAAGAATATATCTGACTAGTAAGAATCTTAAAACCTATGCATGGATATCTCTCTGTAAGTGAGTGAAGTGGGTGTAAAGCGGCAAAAACACAGCAGTGCAAAGCAGGTAAACCCCATTATAAAAATCAATTACTTTTAAAAACCCGTGAAACAAAGACAGTGAAAGAGAGAGAAATTCTTACAAAATTCGTTCAGGGGCTGTGATGCCACGTGGATTGACCATATCTAGACCCACAGCTGATTGAGACATAAGGGTGGACACTCTTGGGGCTGAGAGGTTTGGTGAGGTTGGGTGAGCAAACGCAGACCCTTTAAAGTAATACTGCGTGGTACCCATCCCATGGGTCCCAAATCTCCAGGTTCAAGGGAATCTTCCTACATCGAAAGCATGCATGAGAAACCCAGAAGATGGTACACCGTGTGATCCGGAAAGGTTTTCAAAACGCACCTCATTTCTCATCTCCTTGTGCTCGTGTTTGCCATTCCAGCCGCTTTACTAGCAATCTCCCTCCTTGGAGAATCAGCACCTTTAACCTCCTGTTCCGTACAGGTTGCAATTTGTCCTGAGGATGAACGGGAAGAGGGGGAACCAATGAGAGACTAGCTCTAGGTGTTGGGACAGGCACAGGTCACTCTATTTTCCCATCAGGAAGAAGAATTAACCACAGGCTCAGCCTGCCGCCCGGGACCAGAATAGGGCCTGAAGCAATCCTGCGCTTTTGCGGCCAGCTCCCAAGAAAGCGAGTTGAAAAATGGAGCTCAGGGGCACTGCAATTCACAAACCTGCAGACTTATAAATGATGACTCTCGTCCACAAATATATTGAGGGAAGGCAACGAAGAGGATTTGAAAGCAAGGCAGAATTGCAGGAAACAGATTTCAGGAGGGAGATTCGAATCGCCTTTAAAGCACAGCAAAAGTGGCAAAACCTCGACAATGATGACCTTGGCCAAAAAGGGCGTATGCGTTTTTTCCTGAATATATTCAGGAAAAAACGCATACGCCCTTTTTGGCCAACCATGCAACCTGGAAAGGCAAATCAGCGCTACAAAGAAGTCTCGCTTCCCATCGGTCAAAAGGGCCATGCTGAATAAAGTGTCAAAACCAGAAATGCAAGACAGCCCATGGAGAAACGGGAGCCTGGCTACGCTGATGGGAGGGATGTAAATTGCCAACAGCCACTCTGGAGAGGTGCACGGTGTGTCCTGAAACAACGAAAAAAATCAGCTTAGGGAGCATAGGGCACTTCCACTCATGGGCGTATAAATTGGGAAAACTAAAAATCAGCAAGACACAGGCACCCCAAAGTTTAGGGCTGCTCTGTTGACAAGAACCTCCACTTCGTTACACCTTAAATATCCCAGGAAAGAGAAAAATGGATAAAGAAGTTGTGGTCCTTATGTACAATGGAATATCACTCAGCCATGAAATCAACGTCATAAGGCTAGTAGCAGCAAGATGAGTGGATTTAGGTAGGACGATTCTAAGTGAAATAAGTCACACAGAAAAAGATACTTAGCATAAGATATCACTTATAGAGGGAATATAAAAACCGCTACCCTTGAACTGAATTACAAATCAGAGCAGGGTAACACGTTTAGAAAACACACTATGGCTGCTTAACGGGAAAGGTGAGGGGGGTGATGCATAAAACAAAGGTTTCAAATTAGCTCAGATACCGTTCCATAAACCCAATAGGTAATAGACAAGACCTACTCCTTGCTCAGTGAATTGGACTCAACACCCCCTATTCACCGCCCAAGAATATATCTGACTTATAAGAATCTTAAAACCTATGCATTGATATCTCTCTGTAAGTGAGTCAAGTGGGTGTAAATCGGCAAAAACACAGCAGTGAAAAGCAGGTAAACCCCATTATAAAAATCAATTACTTTTAAAAACCCGTGAAACAAAGACAGTGAAAGAGAGAGAAATTCTTACAAAATTCGTTCAGGGGCTGTGATGCCACGTGGATTGACCATATCTAGACCCACAGCTGATTGAGACATAAGGGTGGACACTCTTGGGGCTGAGAGATTTGGTGAGGTTGGGTGAGCAAACGCAGACCCTTTAAAGTAATACTGCGTGGTACCCATCCCATGGGTCCCAAATCTCCAGGTTTAAGGGCATCTTCCTACATCGAAAGCATGCATGAGAAATCCAGAAGATGGTACACCGTGTGATCCGGAAAGGTTTTCAAAACGCACCTCATTTCTCATCTCCTTGTGCTCGGGTTTGCCATTCCAGCCGCTTTACTAGCAATCTCCCTCCTTGGAGAATCAGCACCTTTAACCTCCTGTTCCGTACAGGTTGCAATTTGTCCTGAGGATGAACGGGAAGAGGGGGAACCAATGAGAGACCAGCTCTAGGTGTTGGGACAGGCACAGGTCACTCTATTTTCCCATCAGGAAGAAGAATTAACCACAGGCTCAGCCTGCCGCCCGGGACCAGAATAGGGCCTGAAGCAATCCTGCGCTTTTGCGGCCAGCTCCCAAGAAAACGAGTTGAAAAATGGAGCTCAGGGGCACTGCAATTCACAAACCTGCAGACTTATAAATGATGACTCTCGTCCACAAATATATTGAGGGAAGGCAACGAAGAGGATTGGAAAGCAAGGCAGAATTGCAGGAAACAGATTTCAGGAGGGAGATTCGAATCGCCTTTAAAGCACAGGAAAAGCGGCAAAACCTCGACAATGATGCCCTTGGCCAAAAAGGGCGTATGCGTTTTTTCCTGAATATATTCAGGAAAAAACGCATACGCCCTTTTTGGCCAACCAAGCAACCTGGAAAGGCAAATCAGCGCTACAAAGAAGTCTCACTTCCCATCGGTCAAAAGGGCCATGCTGAATAAAGTGTCAAAACCAGAAATGCAAAACAGGAAATGGAGAAACGGGAGCCTGGCTACGCTGATGGGCGGCATGTAAATTGCCAACAGCCACTCTGGAGAAGTGCACGGTGTGTCCTGAAACATCGAAAAAACTCAGCTTAGGGAGCATAGGGCACTTCCACTCATGGGCGTATAAATTGGGAAAACTAAAAATCAGCAAGACACAGGCACCCCAAAGTTTAGGGCTGCTCTGTTGACAAGAACCTCCACTTCGTTACACCTTAAATATCCCAGGAAAGAGAAAAATGGATAAAGAAGTTGTGGTCCTTATGTACAATGGAATATCACTCAGCCATGAAATCAACGTCATAAGGCTTGTAGCAGCATGATGAGTGGATTTAGGTACCACGATTCTAAGTGAAATAAGTCACACAGAAAAAGACACTTATCATAAGATATCACTTATAGAAGGAATGTAAAAACCGCTACCCTTGAACTGAATTACAAAACAGAGTAGAGTCACATGTTTAGAAAACACACTATGGCTGCTTAACGGGAAAGGTGAGGCGGGGTGATGCTAAAACAAGGGATTCAAATTAGCTCAGATACCGTTCCATAAACCCAATATGTAATAGACAAGACCTACACCTTGCTCAATGAATTGGACTCAACACCCCCTATTCACCGCCCAAGAATATATCTGACTAGTAAGAATCTTAAAACCTATGCATGGATATCTCTCTGTAAGTGAGTGAAGTGGGTGTAAAGCGGCAAAAACACAGCAGTGCAAAGCAGGTAAACCCCATTATAAAAATCAATTACTTTTAAAAACCCGTGAAACAAAGACAGTGAAAGAGAGAGAAATTCTTACAAAATTCGTTCAGGGGCTGTGATGCCACCTCGATTGACCATATCTAGACCCACAGCTGATTGAGACATAAGGGTGGACACTCTTGGGGCTGAGAGGTTTGGTGAGGTTATGTGAGCAAACACAGACCCTTTAAAGTAATACTGCGTGGTACCCATCCCATGGGTCCCAAATCTCCAGGTTCAAGGGCATCTTCCTACATCGAAAGCATGCATGAGAAACCCAGAAGATGGTACACCGTGTGATCCGGAAAGGTTTTCAAAACGCACCTCATTTCTCATCTCCTTGTGCTCGGGTTTGCCATTCCAGCCGCTTTACTAGCAATCTCCCTCCTTGGAGAATCAGCACCTTTAACCTCCTGTTCCGTACAGGTTGCAATTTGTCCTGAGGATGAACGGGAAGAGGGGGAACCAATGAGAGACTAGCTCTAGGTGTTGGGACAGGCACAGGTCACTCTATTTTCCCATCAGGAAGAAGAATTAACCACAGGCTCAGCCTGCCGCCTGGGACCAGAATAGGGCCTGAAGCAATCCTGCGCTTTTGCGGCCAGCTCCCAAGAAAGCGAGTTGAAAAATGGAGCTCAGGGGCACTGCAATTCACAAACCTGCAGATTTATAAATGATGACTCTCGTCCACAAATATGTTGAGGGAAGGCAACGAAGAGGATTTGAAAGCAAGGCAGAATTGCAGGAAACTGATTTCAGGAGGGAGATTCGAATCGCCTTTAAAGCACAGGAAAAGCGGCAAAACCTCGACAATGATGCCCTTGGCCAAAAAGGGCGTATGCGTTTTTTCCTGAATATATTCAGGAAAAAACGCATACGCCCTTTTTGGCCAACCAAGCAACCTGGAAAGGCAAATCAGAGCTACAAAGAAGTCTCGCTTCCCATCGGTCAAAAGGGCCATGCTGAATAAAGTGTCAAAACCAGAAATGCAAAACAGGCCATGGAGAAACGGGAGCCTGGCTACGCTGATGGGCGGGATGTAAATTGCCAACAGCCACTCTGGAGAAGTGCACGGTGTGTCCTGAAACATCGAAAAAAATCAGCTTAGGGAGCATAGGGCACTTCCACTCATGGGCGTATAAATTGGGAAAACTAAAAATCAGCAAGACACAGGCACCCCAAAGTTTAGGGCTGCTCTGTTGACAAGAACCTCCACTTCGTTACACCTTAAATATCCCAGGAAAGAGAAAAATGGATAAAGAAGTTGTGGTCCTTATGTACAATGGAATATCACTCAGCCATGAAATCAACGTCATAAGGCTAGTAGCAGCAAGATGAGTGGATTTAGGTAGGACGATTCTAAGTGAAATAAGTCACACAGAAAAAGATACTTATCATAAGATATCACTTATAGAGGGAATATAAAAACCGCTACCCTTGAACTGAATTACAAATCAGAGCAGGGTCACACGTTTAGAAAACACACTATGGCTGCTTAACGGGAAAGGTGAGGTGGGGTGATGCATAAAACAAGGGTTTCAAATTAGCTCAGATACCGTTCCATAAACCCAATAGGTAATAGACAAGACCTACTCCTTGCTCAGTGAATTGGACTCAACACCCCCTATTCACCGCCTAAGAATATATCTGACTAGTAAGAATCTTAAAACCTATGCATTGATATCTCTCTGTAAGTGAGTCAAGTGGGTGTAAAGCGGCAAAAACACAGCAGTGAAAAGCAGGTAAACCCCATTATAAAAATCAATTACTTTTAAAAACCCGTGAAACAAAGACAGTGAAAGAGAGAGAAATTCTTACAAAATTCGTTCAGGTGCTGTGATGCCACCTGGATTGACCATATCTAGACCCACAGCTGATTGAGACATAAGGGTGGACACTCTTGGGACTGA
The DNA here is from genome assembly GCF_965194825.1 of Balaenoptera physalus. NCBI lineage: Eukaryota > Metazoa > Chordata > Mammalia > Artiodactyla > Balaenopteridae > Balaenoptera > Balaenoptera physalus. The sequence goes on from NW_028125099.1 coordinate 28,856, forward strand.
GAGGTTTGGTGAGGTTGGGTGAGCAAACGCAGTCCCTTTGAAGTAATACTGCGTGGTACCCATCCCATGGGTCCCAAATCTCCAGGTTCAAGGGCATCTTCCTACATCGAAAACATGCATGAGAAACCCAGAAGATGGTACACCGTGTGATGCGGAAAGGTTTCTAAAACGCACCTCATTTCTCATCTCCTTGTGCTCGGGTTCGCCATTCCAGCCGCTTTACTAGCAATCTCCCTCCTTGGAGAATCAGCACCTTTAACCTCCTGTTCCGTACAGGTTGCAATTTGTCCTGAGGATGAACGGGAAGAGGGGGAACCAATGAGAGACTAGCTCTAGGTGTTGGGACAGGCACAGGTCACTCTATTTTCCCATCAGAAAGAAGAATTAACCACAGGCTCAGCCTGCCGCCCGGGAAGAGAATAGGGCCTGAAGCAATCCTGCGCATTTGCGGCCAGCTCCCAAGAAAGTGAGTTGAAAAATGGAGCTCATGGGCACTGCAATTCACAAACCTGCAGACTTATAAATGATGACTCTCGTCCACAAATATATTGAGGGAAGGCAACGAAGAGGATTTGAAAGCAAGGCAGAATTGCAGGAAACAGATTTCAGGAGGGAGATTCGAATCGCCTTTAAAGCACAGGAAAAGCGGCAAAACCTCGACAATGATGCCCTTGGCCAAAAAGGGCGTATGCGTTTTTTCCTGAATATATTCAGGAAAAAACGCATACGCCCTTTTTGGCCAACCAAGCAACCTGGAAAGGCAAATCAGCGCTACAAAGAAGTCTCGCTTCCCATCGGTCAAAAGGGCCATGCTGAATAAAGTGTCAAAACCAGAAATGCAGGACAGGCCATGGAGAAACGGGAGCCTGGCTACGCTGATGGGCGGCATGTAAATTGCCAACAGCCACTCTGGAGAAGTACACGGTGTGTCCTGAAACATCTAAAAAAATCAGCTTAGGGAGCATAGGGCACTTCCACTCATGGGCGTATAAATTGGGAAAACTAAAAATCAGCAGGACACAGGCACCTCAAAGTTTAGGGCTGCTCTGTTGACAAGAACCTCCACTTCGTTACACCTTAAATATCCCAGGAAAGAGAAAAATGGATAAAGAAATTGTGGTCCTTATGTACAATGGAATATCACTCAGCCATGAAATCAACGTCATAAGGCTAGTAGCAGCAAGATGAGTGGATTTAGGTAGGACGATTCTAAGTGAAATAAGTCACACAGAAAAAGATACTTAGCATAAGATATCACTTATACAGGGAATATAAAAACCGCTACCCTTGAACTGAATTACAAATCAGAGCAGGGTAACACGTTTAGAAAACACACTATGGCTGCTTAACGGGAAAGGTGAGGGGGGTGATGGATAAAACAAAGGTTTCAAATTAGCTCAGATACCGTTCCATAAACCCAATAGGTAATAGACAAGACCTACTCCTTGCTCAGTGAATTGGACTCAACACCCCCTATTCACCGCCCAAGAATATATCTGACTAGTAAGAATCTTAAAACCTAGGCATTGATATCTCTCTGTAAGTGAGTCAAGTGGGTGTAAAGCGGCAAAAACACAGCAGTGAAAAGCAGGTAAACCCCAGTATAAAAATCAATTACTTTTAAAAACCCATGAAACAAAGACAGTGAAAGAGAGAGAAATTCTTACAAAATTCGTGCAGGGCCTGTGATGCCACCTGGATTGACCATATCTAGATCCACAGCTGATTAAGACATAAGGGTGGACACTCTTGGGGCTGAGAGGTTTGGTGAGGTTGGGTGAGCAAACGAAGACCCTTTAAAGTAATACTGCGTGGTACCCATCCCATGGGTCCCAAATCTTCAGGTTCAAGGGAATCTTCCTACATCGAAAGCATGCATCAGAAATCCAGAAGATGGTACACCGTGTGATCCGGAAAGGTGTTCAAAACGCACCTCATTTCTCATCTCCTTGTGCTCGGGTTTGCCATTCCAGCCGCTTTACTAGCAATCTCCCTCCTTGGAGAATCAGCACCTTTAACCTCCTGTTCCGTACAGGTTGCAATTTGTCCTGAGGATGAACGGGAAGAGGGGGAACCAATGAGAGACTAGCTCTAGGTGTTGGGACAGGCACAGGTCACTCTATTTTCCCATCAGGAAGAAGAATTAACCACAGGCTCAGCCTGCCGCCCGGGACCAGAATAGGGCCAGAAGCAATCCTGCGCTTTTGCGGCCAGCTCCCAAGAAAGCGAGTTGAAAAATGGAGCTCAGGGGCACTGCAATTCACAAACCTGCAGACTTATAAATGATGACTCTCGTCCACAAATATATTGAGGGAAGGCAACGAAGAGGATTGGAAAGCAAGGCAGAATTGCAGGAAACAGATTTCAGGAGGGAGATTCGAATCGCCTTTAAAGCACAGGAAAAGCGGCAAAACCTCGACAATGATGCCCTTGGCCAAAAAGGGCGTATGCGTTTTTGCCTGAATATATTCAGGAAAAAACGCATACGCCCTTTTTGGCCAACCAAGCAACCTGGAAAGGCAAATCAGCGCTACAAAGAAGTCTCACTTCCCATCGGTCAAAAGGGCCATGCTGAATAAAGTGTCAAAACCAGAAATGCAAAACAGGAAATGGAGAAACGGGAGCCTGGCTACGCTGATGGGCGGCATGTAAATTGCCAACAGCCACTCTGGAGAAGTGCACGGTGTGTCCTGAAACATCGAAAAAACTCAGCTTAGGGAGCATAGGGCACTTCCACTCATGGGCGTATAAATTGGGAAAACTAAAAATCAGCAAGACACAGGCACCCCAAAGTTTAGGGCTGCTCTGTTGACAAGAACCTCCACTTCGTTACACCTTAAATATCCCAGGAAAGAGAAAAATGGATAAAGAAGTTGTGGTCCTTATGTACAATGGAATATCACTCAGCCATGAAATCAACGTCATAAGGCTAGTAGCAGCAAGATGAGTGGATTTAGGTAGGACGATTCTAAGTGAAATAAGTCACACAGAAAAAGATACTTATCATAAGATATCACTTATAGAGGGAATATAAAAACCGCTACCCTTGAACTGAATTACAAATCAGAGCAGGGTAACACGTTTAGAAAACACACTATGGCTGCTTAACGGGAAAGGTGAGGTGGGGTGATGCATAAAACAAGGGTTTCAAATTAGCTCAGATACCGTTCCATAAACCCAATGGGTAATAGACAAGACCTACTCCTTGCTCAGTGAATTGGACTCAACACCCCCTATTCACCACCCAAGAATATATCTGACTAGTAAGAATCTTAAAACCTATGCATTGATATCTCTCTGTAAGTGAGTGAAGTGGGTGTAAATCGGCAAAAACACAGCAGTGAAAAGCAGGTAAACCCCATTATAAAAATCAATTACTTTTAAAAACCCGTGAAACAAAGACAGTGAAAGAGAGAGAAATTCTTACAAAATTCGTTCAGGGGCTGTGATGCCACGTGGATTGACCATATCTAGACCCACAGCTGATTGAGACATAAGGGTGGACACTCTTGGGGCTGAGAGGTTTGGTGAGGTTGGGTGAGCAAACGCAGACCCTTTAAAGTAATACAGCGTGGTACCCATCCCATGGGTCCCAAATCTCCTGGTTCAAGGGAATCTTCCTACATCGAAAGCATGCATGAGAAACCCAGAAGATGGTACACCGTGTGATCCGGAAAGGTTTTCAAAACGCACCTCATTTCTCATCTCCTCGTGCTCGTGTTTGCCATTCCAGCCGCTTTACTAGCAATCTCCCTCCTTGGAGAATCAGCACCTTTAACCTCCTGTTCCGTACAGGTTGCAATTTGTCCTGAGGATGAACGGGAAGAGGGGGAACCAATGAGAGACTAGCTCTAGGTGTTGGGACAGGCAGAGGTCACTCTATTTTCCCATCAGGAAGAAGAATTAACCACAGGCTCAGCCTGCCGCCCGGGACCAGAATAGGGCCTGAGGCAATCCTGCGCTTTTGCGGCCAGCTCCCAAGAAAGCGAGTTGAAAAATGGAGCTCAGGGGCACTGCAATTCACAAACCTGCAGATTTATAAATGATGACTCTCGTCCACAAATATGTTGAGGGAAGGCAACGAAGAGGATTTGAAAGCAAGGCAGAATTGCAGGAAACTGATTTCAGGAGGAAGATTCGTATCGCCTTTAAAGCACAGGAAAAGCGGCAAAACCTCGACAATGATGCCCTTGGCCAAAAAGGGCGTATGCGTTTTTTCCTGAATATATTCAGGAAAAAACGCATACGCCCTTTTTGGCCAACCAAGCAACCTGGAAAGGCAAATCAGCGCTACAAAGAAGTCTCGCTTCCCATCGGTCAAAAGGGCCATGCTGAATAAAGTGTCAAAACCAGAAATGCAAAACAGGCCATGGAGAAACAGGAGCCTGGCTACGCTGATGGGTGGGATGTAAATTGCCAACAGCCACTCTGGAGAAGTGCACGGTGTGTCCTGAAACATCGAAAAAAATCAGATTAGGGAGCATAGGGCACTTCCACTCATGGGCGTATAAATTGGGAAAACTAAAAATCAGCAAGACACAGGCACCCCAAAGTTTAGGGTTGCTCTGTTGACAAGAACCTCCACTTCGTTACACCTTAAATATCCCAGGAAAGAGAAAAATGGATAAAGAAGTTGTGGTCCTTATGTACAATGGAATATCACTCAGCCATGAAATCAACGTCATAAGGCTAGTAGCAGCAAGATGAGTGGATTTAGGTAGGACGATTCTAAGTGAAATAAGTCACACAGAAAAAGATACTTATCATAAGAAATCACTTATAGAGGGAATATAAAAACCGCTACCCTTGAACTGAATTACAAATCAGAGCAGGGTCACACGTTTAGAAAACACACTATGGCTGCTTAACGGCAAAGGTGAGGTGGGGTGATGCATAAAACAAGGGTTTCAAATTAGCTCAGATACCGTTCCATAAACACAATAGGTAATAGACAAGACCTACTCCTTGCTCAGTGAATTGGACTCAACACCCCCTATTCACCGCCCAAGAATATATCTGACTAGTAAGAATCTTAAAACCTAGGCATTGATATCTCTCTGAAAGTGAGTGAAGTGGGTGTAAAGCGGCAAAAACACAGCAGTGAAAAGCAGGTAAACCCCATTATAAAAATCAATTACTTTTAAAAACCCGTGAAACAAAGACAGTGAAAGAGAGAGAAATTCGTACAAAATTCGTTCAGGGGCTGTGATGCCACGTGGATTGACCATATCTAGACCCACAGCTGATTGAGACATAAGGGTGGACACTCTTGGGGCTGAGAGGTTTGGTGAGGTTGGGTGAGCAAACGCAGACCCTTTAAAGTAATACTGCGTGGTACCCATCCCATGGGTCCCAAATCTCCTGGTTCAAGGGAATCTTCCTACATCGAAAGCATGCATGAGAAACCCAGAAGATGGTACACCGTGTGATCCGGAAAGGTTTTCAAAACGCACCTCATTTCTCATCTCCTTGTGCTCGTGTTTGCCATTCCAGCCGCTTTACTAGCAATCTCCCTCCTTGGAGAATCAGCACCTTTAACCTCCTGTTCCGTACAGGTTGCAATTTGTCCTGAGGATGAACGGGAAGAGGGGGAACCAATGAGAGACTAGCTCTAGGTGTTGGGACAGGCACAGGTCACTCTATTTTCCCATCAGGAAGAAGAATTAACCACAGGCTCAGCCTGCCGCCCGGGACCAGAATAGGGCCTGAAGCAATCCTGCGCTTTTGCGGCCAGCTCCCAAGAAAGCGAGTTGAAAAATGGAGCTCAGGGGCACTGCAATTCACAAACCTGCAGATTTATAAATGATGACTCTCGTCCACAAATATGTTGAGGGAAGGCAACGAAGAGGATTTGAAAGCAAGGCGGAATTGCAGGAAAGAGATTTCAGGAGGGAGATTCGAATCGCCTTTAAAGCACAGGAAAAGCGGCAAAACATCGACAATGATTCCCTTGGCCAAAAAGGGCGTATGCGTTTTTTCCTGACTATATTCAGGAAAAAACGCATACGCCCTTTTTGGCCAACCAAGCAACCTGGAAAGGCAAATCAGCGCTACAAAGAAGTCTCGCTTCCCATCGGTCAAAAGGGCCATGCTGAATAAAGTGTCAAAACCAGAAATGCAAAACAGGCCATGGAGAAACGGGAGCCTGGCTACGCTGATGGGCGGGATGTAAATTGCCAACAGCCACTCTGGAGAAGTGCCCGGTGTGTCCTGAAACATCTAAAAAAATCAGCTTAGGGAGCATAGGGCACTTCCACTCATGGGCGTATAAATTGGGAAAACTAAAAAATCAGCAAGACACAGGCACCCCAAAGTTTAGGGCTGCTCTGTTGAGAAGAACCTCCACTTCGTTACAACTTAAATATCCCAGGAAAGAGAACAATGGATAAAGAAGTTGTGGTCCTTATGTACAATGGAATATCACTCAGCCATGAAATCAACGTCATAAGGCTTGTAGCAGCATGATGAGTGGATTTAGGTACCACGATTCTAAGTGAAATAAGTCACACAGAAAAAGACACTTATCATAAGATATCACTTATAGAAGGAATGTAAAAACCGCTACCCTTGAACTGAATTACAAAACAGAGTAGAGTCACATGTTTAGAAAACACACTATGGCTGCTTAACGGGAAAGGTGAGGCGGGGTGACGCTAAAACAAGGGATTCAAATTAGCTCAGATACCGTTCCATAAACCCAATATGTAATAGACAAGACCTACACCTTGCTCAATGAATTGGACTCAACACCCCCTATTCACCGCCCAAGAACATATCTGACTAGTAAGAATTTTAAAACCTATGTATTGATAACTCTCTGTAAGTGAGTCAAGTGGGTGTAAAGCGGCAGAAACACAGCAGTGACAAGCTGATAAACCCCATTATAAAAATCAATTACTTTTAAAAACCCGTGAAACAAAGACAGTGAAAGAGAGAGAAATTCTTACAAAGTTCGCTCAGGGGCTGTGATGCCACCTGGATTGACGATATCTAGACCCACAGCTGATTGAGACATAAGGGTGGATACTCTTGGGGCTGAGAGGTTTGGTGAGGTTGGGTGAGCAAACGCAGACCCTTTAAAGTAATACTGCGTGGTACCCATCCCATGGGTCCCAAATCTCCAGGTTCAAGGGCATCTTCCTCCATCGAAAACATGCATGAGAAACCCAGAAGATGGTACACCGTGTGATCGGGAAAGGTTTCCAAAACGCACCTCATTTCTCATCTCCTTGTGCTCGAGTTCGCCATTCCAGCTGCTTTACTAGCAATCTCCCTCCTTGGAGAATCAGCACCTTTAACCTCCTGTTCCGTACAGGTTGCAATTTGTTCTGAGGATGAACGGGAAGAGGGGGAATCAATGAGAGACTAGCTCTAGGTGTTGGGACAGGCACAGGTCACTCTATTTTCCCATCAGGAAGAAGAATTAACCACAGGCTCAGCCTGCCGCCCGGGAACAGAATAGTGCCTGAAGCAATCCTGCGCTTTTGCGGCCAGCTCCCAAGAAAGCGAGTTGAAAAATGGAGCTCAGGGGCACTGCAATTCACAAACCTGCAGACTTATAAATGATGACTCTCGTCCACAAATATATTGAGGGAAGGCAACGAAGAGGATTGGAAAGCAAGGCAGAATTGCAGGAAACAGATTTCAGGAGGGAGATTCGAATCGCCTTTAAAGCACAGCAAAAGTGGCAAAACCTCGACAATGATGACCTTGGCCAAAAAGGGCGTATGCGTTTTTTCCTGAATATATTCAGGAAAAAACGCATACGCCCTTTTTGGCCAACCATGCAACCTGGAAAGGCAAATCAGCGCTACAAAGAAGTCTCGCTTCCCATCGGTCAAAAGGGCCATGCTGAATAAAGTGTCAAAACCAGAAATGCAAGACAGCCCATGGAGAAACGGGAGCCTGGCTACGCTGATGGGAGGGATGTAAATTGCCAACAGCCACTCTGGAGAAGTGCACGGTGTGTCCTGAAACATCGAAAAAAATCAGCTTAGGGAGCATAGGGCACTTCCACTCATGGGCGTATAAATTGGGAAAACTAAAAATCAGCAAGACACAGGCACCCCAAAGTTTAGGGTTGCTCTGTTGACAAGAACCTCCACTTCGTTACAGCTTAAATATCCCAGGAAAGAGAAAAATGGATAAAGAAGTTGTGGTCCTTATGTACAATGGAATATCACTCAGCCATGAAATCAACGTCATAAGGCTAGTAGCAGCAAGATGAGTGGATTTAGGTAGGACGATTCTAAGTGAAATAAGTCACACAGAAAAAGATACTTAGCATAAGATATCACTTATAGAGGGAATATAAAAACCGCTACCCTTGAACTGAATTACAAATCAGAGCAGGGTAACACGTTTAGAAAACACACTATGGCTGCTTAACGGGAAAGGTGAGGGGGGTGATGCATAAAACAAAGGTTTCAAATTAGCTCAGATACCGTTCCATAAACCCAATAGGTAATAGACAAGACCTACTCCTTGCTCAGTGAATTGGACTCAACACCCCCTATTCACCGCCCAAGAATATATCTGACTTATAAGAATCTTAAAACCTATGCATTGATATCTCTCTGTAAGTGAGTCAAGTGGGTGTAAAGCGGCAAAAACACAGCAGTAAAAAGCAGGTAAACCGCATTATAAAAATCAATTACTTTTAAAAACCCATGAAACAAAGACAGTGAAAGAGAGAGAAATTCTTACAAAATTCGTTCAGGGGCTGTGATGCCACCTGGATTGACCATATCTAGACCCACAGCTGATTGAGACATAAGGGTGGACACTCTTGGGGCTGAGAGATTTGGTGAGGTTGGGTGAGCAAACGCAGACCCTTTAAAGTAATACTGCGTGGTACCCATCCCATGGGTCCCAAATCTCCAGGTTTAAGGGCATCTTCCTACATCGAAAGCATGCATGAGAAATCCAGAAGATGGTACACCGTGTGATCCGGAAAGGTTTTCAAAACGCACCTCATTTCTCATCTCCTTGTGCTCGGGTTTGCCATTCCAGCCGCTTTACTAGCAATCTCCCTCCTTGGAGAATCAGCACCTTTAACCTCCTGTTCCGTACAGGTTGCAATTTGTCCTGAGGATGAACGGGAAGAGGGGGAACCAATGAGAGACCAGCTCTAGGTGTTGGGACAGGTACAGGTCACTCTATTTTCCCATCAGGAAGAAGAATTAACCACAGGCTCAGCCTGCCGCCCGGGACCAGAATAGGGCCTGAAGCAATCCTGCGCTTTTGCGGCCAGCTCCCAAGAAAACGAGTTGAAAAATGGAGCTCAGGGGCACTGCAATTCACAAACCTGCAGACTTATAAATGATGACTCTCGTCCACAAATATATTGAGGGAAGGCAACGAAGAGGATTGGAAAGCAAGGCAGAATTGCAGGAAACAGATTTCAGGAGGGAGATTCGAATCGCCTTTAAAGCACAGGAAAAGCGGCAAAACCTCGACAATGATGCCCTTGGCCAAAAAGGGCGTATGCGTTTTTTCCTGAATATATTCAGGAAAAAACGCATACGCCCTTTTTGGCCAACCCAGCAACCTGGAAAGGCAAATCAGCGCTACAAAGAAGTCTCACTTCCCATCGGTCAAAAGGGCCATGCTGAATAAAGTGTCAAAACCAGAAATGCAAAACAGGCCATGGAGAAACGGGAGCCTGGCTACGCTGATGGGCGGGATGTAAATTGCCAACAGCCACTCTGGAGAAGTGCACGGTGTGTCCTGAAACATCGAAAAAACTCAGCTTAGGGAGCATAGGGCACTTCCACTCATGGGCGTATAAATTGGGAAAACTAAAAATCAGCAAGACACAGGCACCCCAAAGTTTAGGGCTGCTCTGTTGACAAGAACCTCCACTTCGTTACACCTTAAATATCCCAGGAAAGAGAAAAATGGATAAAGAAGTTGTGGTCCTTATGTACAATGGAATATCACTCAGCCATGAAATCAACGTCATAAGGCTAGTAGCAGCAAGATGAGTGGATTTAGGTAGGACGATTCTAAGTGAAATAAGTCACACAGAAAAAGATACTTATCATAAGATATCACTTATAGAGGGAATATAAAAACCGCTAACCTTGAACTGAATTACAAATCAGAGCAGGGTCACACGTTTAGAAAACACACTATGGCTGCTTAACGGGAAAGGTGAGGTGGGGTGATGCATAAAACAAGGGTTTCAAATTAGCTCAGATACCGTTCCATAAACCCAATGGGTAATAGACAAGACCTACTCCTTGCTCAGTGAATTGGACTCAACACCCCCTATTCACCACCCAAGAATATATCTGACTAGTAAGAATCTTAAAACCTATGCATGGATATCTCTCTGTAAGTGAGTGAAGTGGGTGTAAAGCGGCAAAAACACAGCAGTGCAAAGCAGGTAAACCCCATTATAAAAATCAATTACTTTTAAAAACCCGTGAAACAAAGACAGTGAAAGAGAGAGAAATTCTTACAAAATTCGTTCAGGGGCTGTGATGCCACGTGGATTGACCATATCTAGACCCACAGCTGATTGAGACATAAGGGTGGACACTCTTGGGGCTGAGAGGTTTGGTGAGGTTGGGTGAGCAAACGCAGACCCTTTAAAGTAATACTGCGTGGTACCCACCCCATGGGTCCCAAATCTCCAGGTTCAAGGGAATCTTCCTACATCGAAAGCATGCATGAGAAACCCAGAAGATGGTACACCGTGTGATCCGGAAAGGTTTTCAAAACGCACCTCATTTCTCATCTCCTTGTGCTCGGGTTTGCCATTCCAGCCGCTTTACTAGCAATCTCCCTCCTTGGAGAATCAGCACCTTTAACCTCCTGTTCCGTACAGGTTGCAATTTGTCCTGAGGATGAACGGGAAGAGGGGGAACCAATGAGAGACTAGCTCTAGGTGTTGGGACAGGCACAGGTCACTCTATTTTCCCATCAGGAAGAAGAATTAACCACAGGCTCAGCCTGCCGCCCGGGACCAGAATAGGGCCTGAAGCAATCCTGCGCTTTTGCGGCCAGCTCCCAAGAAAGCGAGTTGAAAAATGGAGCTCAGGGGCACTGCAATTCACAAACCTGCAGACTTATAAATGATGACTCTCGTCCACAAATATATTGAGGGAAAGCAATGAAGAGGATTTGAAAGCAAGGCAGAATTGCAGGAAACAGATTTCAGGAGGGAGATTCGAATCGCCTTTAAAGCACAGGAAAAGCGGCAAAACCTCGACAATGATGCCCTTGGCCAAAAAGGGCGTATGCGTTTTTTCCTGAATATATTCAGGAAAAAACGCATACGCCCTTTTTGGCCAACCAAGCAACCTGGAAAGGCAAATCAGCGCTACAAAGAAGTCTCGCTTCCCATCGGTCAAAAGGGCCATGCTGAATAAAGTGTCAAATCCAGAAATGCAAGACAGGCCATGGAGAAACGGGAGCCTGGCTACGCTGATGGGCGGGATGTAAATTGCCAACAGCCACTCTGGAGAAGTGCACGGTGTGTCCTGAAACATCGAAAAAAATCAGCTTAGGGAGCATAGGGCACTTCCACTCATGGGCGTATAAATTGGGAAAACTAAAAATCAGCAAGACACAGGCACCCCAAAGTTTAGGGCTGCTCTGTTGACAAGAACCTCCACTTCGTTACACCTTAAATATCCCAGGAAAGAGAAAAATGGATAAAGAAGTTGTGGTCCTTATGTACAATGGAATATCACTCAGCCATGAAATCAACGTCATAAGGCTAGTAGCAGCATGATGAGTGGATTTAGGTACCACGATTCTAAGTGAAATAAGTCACACAGAAAAAGACACTTATTATAAGATATCACTTATAGAAGGAATGTAAAAACCGCTACCCTTGAACTGAATTACAAAACAGAGTAGAGTCACATGTTTAGAAAACACACTATGGCTGCTTAACGGCAAAGGTGAGGTGGGGTGATGCATAAAACAAGGGTTTCAAATTAGCTCAGATACCGTTCCATAAACCCAATAGGTAATAGACAAGACCTACACCTTGCTCAATGAATTGGACTCAACACTCCCTATTCACCGCCCAAGAACATATCTGACTAGTAAGAATTTTAAAACCTATGTATTGATAACTCTCTGTAAGTGAGTCAAGTGGGTGTAAAGCGGCAGAAACACAGCAGTGACAAGCTGCTAAACCCCATTATAAAAATCGATTACTTTTAAAAACCCGTGAAACAAAGACAGTGAAAGAGAGAGAAATTCTTACAAAGTTCGCTCAGGGGCTGTGATGCCACCTGGATTGACGATATCTAGACCCACAGCTGATTGAGACATAAGGGTGGATACTCTTGGGGCTGAGAGGTTTGGTGAGGTTGGGTGAGCAAACGCAGACCCTTTAAAGTAATACTGCGTGGTACCCATCCCATGGGTCCCAAATCTCCAGGTTCAAGGGCATCTTCCTCCATCGAAAACATGCATGAGAAACCCAGAAGATGGTACACCGTGTGATCGGGAAAGGTTTCCAAAACGCACCTCATTTCTCATCTCCTTGTGCTCGAGTTCGCCATTCCAGCTGCTTTACTAGCAATCTCCCTCCTTGGAGAATCAGCACCTTTAACCTCCTGTTCCGTACAGGTTGCAATTTGTTCTGAGGATGAACGGGAAGAGGGGGAACCAATGAGAGACTAGCTCTAGGTGTTGGGACAGGCACAGGTCACTCTATTTTCCCATCAGGAAGAAGAATTAACCACAGGCTCAGCCTGCCGCCCGGGACCAGAATAGGGCCTGAAGCAATCCTGCGCTTTTGCGGCCAGCTCCCAAGAAAGCGAGTTGAAAAATGGAGCTCAGGGGCACTGCAATTCACAAACCTGCAGACTTATAAATGATGACTCTCGTCCACAAATATATTGAGGGAAGGCAACGAAGAGGATTTGAAAGCAAGGCAGAATTGCAGGAAACAGATTTCAGGAGGGAGATTCGAATCGCCTTTAAAGCACAGCAAAAGTGGCAAAACCTCGACAATGATGACCTTGGCCAAAAAGGGCGTATGCGTTTTTTCCTGAATATATTCAGGAAAAAACGCATACGCCCTTTTTGGCCAACCATGCAACCTGGAAAGGCAAATCAGCGCTACAAAGAAGTCTCGCTTCCCATCGGTCAAAAGGGCCATGCTGAATAAAGTGTCAAAACCAGAAATGCAAGACAGCCCATGGAGAAACGGGAGCCTGGCTACGCTGATGGGAGGGATGTAAATTGCCAACAGCCACTCTGGAGAGGTGCACGGTGTGTCCTGAAACAACGAAAAAAATCAGCTTAGGGAGCATAGGGCACTTCCACTCATGGGCGTATAAATTGGGAAAACTAAAAATCAGCAAGACACAGGCACCCCAAAGTTTAGGGCTGCTCTGTTGACAAGAACCTCCACTTCGTTACACCTTAAATATCCCAGGAAAGAGAAAAATGGATAAAGAAGTTGTGGTCCTTATGTACAATGGAATATCACTCAGCCATGAAATCAACGTCATAAGGCTAGTAGCAGCAAGATGAGTGGATTTAGGTAGGACGATTCTAAGTGAAATAAGTCACACAGAAAAAGATACTTAGCATAAGATATCACTTATAGAGGGAATATAAAAACCGCTACCCTTGAACTGAATTACAAATCAGAGCAGGGTAACACGTTTAGAAAACACACTATGGCTGCTTAACGGGAAAGGTGAGGGGGGTGATGCATAAAACAAAGGTTTCAAATTAGCTCAGATACCGTTCCATAAACCCAATAGGTAATAGACAAGACCTACTCCTTGCTCAGTGAATTGGACTCAACACCCCCTATTCACCGCCCAAGAATATATCTGACTTATAAGAATCTTAAAACCTATGCATTGATATCTCTCTGTAAGTGAGTCAAGTGGGTGTAAAGCGGCAAAAACACAGCAGTGCAAAGCAGGTAAACCGCATTATAAAAATCAATTACTTTTAAAAACCCATGAAACAAAGACAGTGAAAGAGAGAGAAATTCTTACAAAATTCGTTCAGGGGCTGTGATGCCACCTGGATTGACCATATCTAGACCCACAGCTGATTGAGACATAAGGGTGGACACTCTTGGGGCTGAGAGATTTGGTGAGGTTGGGTGAGCAAACGCAGACCCTTTAAAGTAATACTGCGTGGTACCCATCCCATGGGTCCCAAATCTCCAGGTTTAAGGGCATCTTCCTACATCGAAAGCATGCATGAGAAATCCAGAAGATGGTACACCGTGTGATCCGGAAAGGTTTTCAAAACGCACCTCATTTCTCATCTCCTTGTGCTCGGGTTTGCCATTCCAGCCGCTTTACTAGCAATCTCCCTCCTTGGAGAATCAGCACCTTTAACCTCCTGTTCCGTACAGGTTGCAATTTGTCCTGAGGATGAACGGGAAGAGGGGGAACCAATGAGAGACCAGCTCTAGGTGTTGGGACAGGCACAGGTCACTCTATTTTCCCATCAGGAAGAAGAATTAACCACAGGCTCAGCCTGCCGCCCGGGACCAGAATAGGGCCTGAAGCAATCCTGCGCTTTTGCGGCCAGCTCCCAAGAAAACGAGTTGAAAAATGGAGCTCAGGGGCACTGCAATTCACAAACCTGCAGACTTATAAATGATGACTCTCGTCCACAAATATATTGAGGGAAGGCAACGAAGAGGATTGGAAAGCAAGGCAGAATTGCAGGAAACAGATTTCAGGAGGGAGATTCGAATCGCCTTTAAAGCACAGGAAAAGCGGCAAAACCTCGACAATGATGCCCTTGGCCAAAAAGGGCGTATGCGTTTTTTCCTGAATATATTCAGGAAAAAACGCATACGCCCTTTTTGGCCAACCAAGCAACCTGGAAAGGCAAATCAGCGCTACAAAGAAGTCTCACTTCCCATCGGTCAAAAGGGCCATGCTGAATAAAGTGTCAAAACCAGAAATGCAAAACAGGCCATGGAGAAACGGGAGCCTGGCTACGCTGATGGGCGGCATGTAAATTGCCAACAGCCACTCTGGAGAAGTGCACGGTGTGTCCTGAAACATCGAAAAAACTCAGCTTAGGGAGCATAGGGCACTTCCACTCATGGGCGTATAAATTCGGAAAACTAAAAATCAGCAAGACACAGGCACCCCAAAGTTTAGGGCTGCTCTGTTGACAAGAACCTCCACTTCGTTACACCTTAAATATCCCAGGAAAGAGAAAAATGGATAAAGAAGTTGTGGTCCTTATGTACAATGGAATATCACTCAGCCATGAAATCAACGTCATAAGGCTAGTAGCAGCAAGATGAGTGGATTTAGGTAGGACGATTCTAAGTGAAATAAGTCACACAGAAAAAGATACTTATCATAAGATATCACTTATAGAGGGAATATAAAAACCGCTAACCTTGAACTGAATTACAAATCAGAGCAGGGTCACACGTTTAGAAAACACACTATGGCTGCTTAACGGGAAAGGTGAGGTGGGGTGATGCATAAAACAAGGGTTTCAAATTAGCTCAGATACCGTTCCATAAACCCAATGGGTAATAGACAAGACCTACTCCTTGCTCAGTGAATTGGACTCAACACCCCCTATTCACCACCCAAGAATATATCTGACTAGTAAGAATCTTAAAACCTATGCATGGATATCTCTCTGTAAGTGAGTGAAGTGGGTGTAAAGCGGCAAAAACACAGCAGTGCAAAGCAGGTAAACCCCATTATAAAAATCAATTACTTTTAAAAACCCGTGAAACAAAGACAGTGAAAGAGAGAGAAATTCTTACAAAATTCGTTCAGGGGCTGTGATGCCACGTGGATTGACCATATCTAGACCCACAGCTGATTGAGACATAAGGGTGGACACTCTTGGGGCTGAGAGGTTTGGTGAGGTTGGGTGAGCAAACGCAGACCCTTTAAAGTAATACTGCGTGGTACCCATCCCATGGGTCCCAAATCTCCAGGTTCAAGGGAATCTTCCTACATCGAAAGCATGCATGAGAAACCCAGAAGATGGTACACCGTGTGATCCGGAAAGGTTTTCAAAACGCACCTCATTTCTCATCTCCTTGTGCTCGTGTTTGCCATTCCAGCCGCTTTACTAGCAATCTCCCTCCTTGGAGAATCAGCACCTTTAACCTCCTGTTCCGTACAGGTTGCAATTTGTCCTGAGGATGAACGGGAAGAGGGGGAACCAATGAGAGACTAGCTCTAGGTGTTGGGACAGGCACAGGTCACTCTATTTTCCCATCAGGAAGAAGAATTAACCACAGGCTCAGCCTGCCGCCCGGGACCAGAATAGGGCCTGAAGCAATCCTGCGCTTTTGCGGCCAGCTCCCAAGAAAGCGAGTTGAAAAATGGAGCTCAGGGGCACTGCAATTCACAAACCTGCAGACTTATAAATGATGACTCTCGTCCACAAATATATTGAGGGAAGGCAACGAAGAGGATTTGAAAGCAAGGCAGAATTGCAGGAAACAGATTTCAGGAGGGAGATTCGAATCGCCTTTAAAGCACAGCAAAAGTGGCAAAACCTCGACAATGATGACCTTGGCCAAAAAGGGCGTATGCGTTTTTTCCTGAATATATTCAGGAAAAAACGCATACGCCCTTTTTGGCCAACCATGCAACCTGGAAAGGCAAATCAGCGCTACAAAGAAGTCTCGCTTCCCATCGGTCAAAAGGGCCATGCTGAATAAAGTGTCAAAACCAGAAATGCAAGACAGCCCATGGAGAAACGGGAGCCTGGCTACGCTGATGGGAGGGATGTAAATTGCCAACAGCCACTCTGGAGAGGTGCACGGTGTGTCCTGAAACAACGAAAAAAATCAGCTTAGGGAGCATAGGGCACTTCCACTCATGGGCGTATAAATTGGGAAAACTAAAAATCAGCAAGACACAGGCACCCCAAAGTTTAGGGCTGCTCTGTTGACAAGAACCTCCACTTCGTTACACCTTAAATATCCCAGGAAAGAGAAAAATGGATAAAGAAGTTGTGGTCCTTATGTACAATGGAATATCACTCAGCCATGAAATCAACGTCATAAGGCTAGTAGCAGCAAGATGAGTGGATTTAGGTAGGACGATTCTAAGTGAAATAAGTCACACAGAAAAAGATACTTAGCATAAGATATCACTTATAGAGGGAATATAAAAACCGCTACCCTTGAACTGAATTACAAATCAGAGCAGGGTCACACGTTTAGAAAACACACTATGGCTGCTTAACGGGAAAGGTGAGGGGGGTGATGCATAAAACAAAGGTTTCAAATTAGCTCAGATACCGTTCCATAAACCCAATAGGTAATAGACAAGACCTACTCCTTGCTCAGTGAATTGGACTCAACACCCCCTATTCACCGCCCAAGAATATATCTGACTAGTAAGAATCTTAAAACCTAGGCATTGATATCTCTCTGAAAGTGAGTGAAGTGGGTGTAAAGCGGCAAAAACACAGCAGTGAAAAGCAGGTAAACCCCATTATAAAAATCAATTACTTTTAAAAACCCGTGAAACAAAGACAGTGAAAGAGAGAGAAATTCGTACAAAATTCGTTCAGGGGCTGTGATGCCACGTGGATTGACCATATCTAGACCCACAGCTGATTGAGACATAAGGGTGGACACTCTTGGGGCTGAGAGGTTTGGTGAGGTTGGGTGAGCAAACGCAGACCCTTTAAAGTAATACTGCGTGGTACCCATCCCATGGGTCCCAAATCTCCTGGTTCAAGGGAATCTTCCTACATCGAAAGCATGCATGAGAAACCCAGAAGATGGTACACCGTGTGATCCGGAAAGGTTTTCAAAACGCACCTCATTTCTCATCTCCTTGTGCTCGTGTTTGCCATTCCAGCCGCTTTACTAGCAATCTCCCTCCTTGGAGAATCAGCACCTTTAACCTCCTGTTCCGTACAGGTTGCAATTTGTCCTGAGGATGAACGGGAAGAGGGGGAACCAATGAGAGACTAGCTCTAGGTGTTGGGACAGGCACAGGTCACTCTATTTTCCCATCAGGAAGAAGAATTAACCACAGGCTCAGCCTGCCGCCCGGGACCAGAATAGGGCCTGAAGCAATCCTGCGCTTTTGCGGCCAGCTCCCAAGAAAGCGAGTTGAAAAATGGAGCTCAGGGGCACTGCAATTCACAAACCTGCAGATTTATAAATGATGACTCTCGTCCACAAATATGTTGAGGGAAGGCAACGAAGAGGATTTGAAAGCAAGGCGGAATTGCAGGAAAGAGATTTCAGGAGGGAGATTCGAATCGCCTTTAAAGCACAGGAAAAGCGGCAAAACATCGACAATGATTCCCTTGGCCAAAAAGGGCGTATGCGTTTTTTCCTGACTATATTCAGGAAAAAACGCATACGCCCTTTTTGGCCAACCAAGCAACCTGGAAAGGCAAATCAGCGCTACAAAGAAGTCTCGCTTCCCATCGGTCAAAAGGGCCATGCTGAATAAAGTGTCAAAACCAGAAATGCAAAACAGGCCATGGAGAAACGGGAGCCTGGCTACGCTGATGGGCGGGATGTAAATTGCCAACAGCCACTCTGGAGAAGTGCCCGGTGTGTCCTGAAACATCTAAAAAAATCAGCTTAGGGAGCATAGGGCACTTCCACTCATGGGCGTATAAATTGGGAAAACTAAAAAATCAGCAAGACACAGGCACCCCAAAGTTTAGGGCTGCTCTGTTGAGAAGAACCTCCACTTCGTTACAACTTAAATATCCCAGGAAAGAGAACAATGGATAAAGAAGTTGTGGTCCTTATGTACAATGGAATATCACTCAGCCATGAAATCAACGTCATAAGGCTTGTAGCAGCATGATGAGTGGATTTAGGTACCACGATTCTAAGTGAAATAAGTCACACAGAAAAAGACACTTATCATAAGATATCACTTATAGAAGGAATGTAAAAACCGCTACCCTTGAACTGAATTACAAAACAGAGTAGAGTCACATGTTTAGAAAACACACTATGGCTGCTTAACGGGAAAGGTGAGGCGGGGTGACGCTAAAACAAGGGATTCAAATTAGCTCAGATACCGTTCCATAAACCCAATATGTAATAGACAAGACCTACACCTTGCTCAATGAATTGGACTCAACACCCCCTATTCACCGCCCAAGAACATATCTGACTAGTAAGAATTTTAAAACCTATGTATTGATAACTCTCTGTAAGTGAGTCAAGTGGGTGTAAAGCGGCAGAAACACAGCAGTGACAAGCTGATAAACCCCATTATAAAAATCAATTACTTTTAAAAACCCGTGAAACAAAGACAGTGAAAGAGAGAGAAATTCTTACAAAGTTCGCTCAGGGGCTGTGATGCCACCTGGATTGACGATATCTAGACCCACAGCTGATTGAGACATAAGGGTGGATACTCTTGGGGCTGAGAGGTTTGGTGAGGTTGGGTGAGCAAACGCAGACCCTTTAAAGTAATACTGCGTGGTACCCATCCCATGGGTCCCAAATCTCCAGGTTCAAGGGCATCTTCCTCCATCGAAAACATGCATGAGAAACCCAGAAGATGGTACACCGTGTGATCGGGAAAGGTTTCCAAAACGCACCTCATTTCTCATCTCCTTGTGCTCGAGTTCGCCATTCCAGCTGCTTTACTAGCAATCTCCCTCCTTGGAGAATCAGCACCTTTAACCTCCTGTTCCGTACAGGTTGCAATTTGTTCTGAGGATGAACGGGAAGAGGGGGAATCAATGAGAGACTAGCTCTAGGTGTTGGGACAGGCACAGGTCACTCTATTTTCCCATCAGGAAGAAGAATTAACCACAGGCTCAGCCTGCCGCCCGGGAACAGAATAGTGCCTGAAGCAATCCTGCGCTTTTGCGGCCAGCTCCCAAGAAAGCGAGTTGAAAAATGGAGCTCAGGGGCACTGCAATTCACAAAACTGCAGACTTATAAATGATGACTCTCGTCCACAAATATATTGAGGGAAGGCAACGAAGAGGATTGGAAAGCAAGGCAGAATTGCAGGAAACAGATTTCAGGAGGGAGATTCGAATCGCCTTTAAAGCACAGCAAAAGTGGCAAAACCTCGACAATGATGACCTTGGCCAAAAAGGGCGTATGCGTTTTTTCCTGAATATATTCAGGAAAAAACGCATACGCCCTTTTTGGCCAACCATGCAACCTGGAAAGGCAAATCAGCGCTACAAAGAAGTCTCGCTTCCCATCGGTCAAAAGGGCCATGCTGAATAAAGTGTCAAAACCAGAAATGCAAGACAGCCCATGGAGAAACGGGAGCCTGGCTACGCTGATGGGAGGGATGTAAATTGCCAACAGCCACTCTGGAGAAGTGCACGGTGTGTCCTGAAACATCGAAAAAAATCAGCTTAGGGAGCATAGGGCACTTCCACTCATGGGCGTATAAATTGGGAAAACTAAAAATCAGCAAGACACAGGCACCCCAAAGTTTAGGGTTGCTCTGTTGACAAGAACCTCCACTTCGTTACAGCTTAAATATCCCAGGAAAGAGAAAAATGGATAAAGAAGTTGTGGTCCTTATGTACAATGGAATATCACTCAGCCATGAAATCAACGTCATAAGGCTAGTAGCAGCAAGATGAGTGGATTTAGGTAGGACGATTCTAAGTGAAATAAGTCACACAGAAAAAGATACTTAGCATAAGATATCACTTATAGAGGGAATATAAAAACCGCTACCCTTGAACTGAATTACAAATCAGAGCAGGGTAACACGTTTAGAAAACACACTATGGCTGCTTAACGGGAAAGGTGAGGGGGGTGATGCATAAAACAAAGGTTTCAAATTAGCTCAGATACCGTTCCATAAACCCAATAGGTAATAGACAAGACCTACTCCTTGCTCAGTGAATTGGACTCAACACCCCCTATTCACCGCCCAAGAATATATCTGACTTATAAGAATCTTAAAACCTATGCATTGATATCTCTCTGTAAGTGAGTCAAGTGGGTGTAAAGCGGCAAAAACACAGCAGTAAAAAGCAGGTAAACCGCATTATAAAAATCAATTACTTTTAAAAACCCATGAAACAAAGACAGTGAAAGAGAGAGAAATTCTTACAAAATTCGTTCAGGGGCTGTGATGCCACCTGGATTGACCATATCTAGACCCACAGCTGATTGAGACATAAGGGTGGACACTCTTGGGGCTGAGAGATTTGGTGAGGTTGGGTGAGCAAACGCAGACCCTTTAAAGTAATACTGCGTGGTACCCATCCCATGGGTCCCAAATCTCCAGGTTTAAGGGCATCTTCCTACATCGAAAGCATGCATGAGAAATCCAGAAGATGGTACACCGTGTGATCCGGAAAGGTTTTCAAAACGCACCTCATTTCTCATCTCCTTGTGCTCGGGTTTGCCATTCCAGCCGCTTTACTAGCAATCTCCCTCCTTGGAGAATCAGCACCTTTAACCTCCTGTTCCGTACAGGTTGCAATTTGTCCTGAGGATGAACGGGAAGAGGGGGAACCAATGAGAGACCAGCTCTAGGTGTTGGGACAGGCACAGGTCACTCTATTTTCCCATCAGGAAGAAGAATTAACCACAGGCTCAGCCTGCCGCCCGGGACCAGAATAGGGCCTGAAGCAATCCTGCGCTTTTGCGGCCAGCTCCCAAGAAAACGAGTTGAAAAATGGAGCTCAGGGGCACTGCAATTCACAAACCTGCAGACTTATAAATGATGACTCTCGTCCACAAATATATTGAGGGAAGGCAACGAAGAGGATTGGAAAGCAAGGCAGAATTGCAGGAAACAGATTTCAGGAGGGAGATTCGAATCGCCTTTAAAGCACAGGAAAAGCGGCAAAACCTCGACAATGATGCCCTTGGCCAAAAAGGGCGTATGCGTTTTTTCCTGAATATATTCAGGAAAAAACGCATACGCCCTTTTTGGCCAACCCAGCAACCTGGAAAGGCAAATCAGCGCTACAAAGAAGTCTCACTTCCCATCGGTCAAAAGGGCCATGCTGAATAAAGTGTCAAAACCAGAAATGCAAAACAGGCCATGGAGAAACGGGAGCCTGGCTACGCTGATGGGCGGGATGTAAATTGCCAACAGCCACTCTGGAGAAGTGCACGGTGTGTCCTGAAACATCGAAAAAACTCAGCTTAGGGAGCATAGGGCACTTCCACTCATGGGCGTATAAATTGGGAAAACTAAAAATCAGCAAGACACAGGCACCCCAAAGTTTAGGGCTGCTCTGTTGACAAGAACCTCCACTTCGTTACACCTTAAATATCCCAGGAAAGAGAAAAATGGATAAAGAAGTTGTGGTCCTTATGTACAATGGAATATCACTCAGCCATGAAATCAACGTCATAAGGCTAGTAGCAGCAAGATGAGTGGATTTAGGTAGGACGATTCTAAGTGAAATAAGTCACACAGAAAAAGATACTTATCATAAGATATCACTTATAGAGGGAATATAAAAACCGCTAACCTTGAACTGAATTACAAATCAGAGCAGGGTCACACGTTTAGAAAACACACTATGGCTGCTTAACGGGAAAGGTGAGGTGGGGTGATGCATAAAACAAGGGTTTCAAATTAGCTCAGATACCGTTCCATAAACCCAATGGGTAATAGACAAGACCTACTCCTTGCTCAGTGAATTGGACTCAACACCCCCTATTCACCACCCAAGAATATATCTGACTAGTAAGAATCTTAAAACCTATGCATGGATATCTCTCTGTAAGTGAGTGAAGTGGGTGTAAAGCGGCAAAAACACAGCAGTGCAAAGCAGGTAAACCCCATTATAAAAATCAATTACTTTTAAAAACCCGTGAAACAAAGACAGTGAAAGAGAGAGAAATTCTTACAAAATTCGTTCAGGGGCTGTGATGCCACGTGGATTGACCATATCTAGACCCACAGCTGATTGAGACATAAGGGTGGACACTCTTGGGGCTGAGAGGTTTGGTGAGGTTGGGTGAGCAAACGCAGACCCTTTAAAGTAATACTGCGTGGTACCCACCCCATGGGTCCCAAATCTCCAGGTTCAAGGGAATCTTCCTACATCGAAAGCATGCATGAGAAACCCAGAAGATGGTACACCGTGTGATCCGGAAAGGTTTTCAAAACGCACCTCATTTCTCATCTCCTTGTGCTCGTGTTTGCCATTCCAGCCGCTTTACTAGCAATCTCCCTCCTTGGAGAATCAGCACCTTTAACCTCCTGTTCCGTACAGGTTGCAATTTGTCCTGAGGATGAACGGGAAGAGGGGGAACCAATGAGAGACTAGCTCTAGGTGTTGGGACAGGCACAGGTCACTCTATTTTCCCATCAGGAAGAAGAATTAACCACAGGCTCAGCCTGCCGCCCGGGACCAGAATAGGGCCTGAAGCAATCCTGCGCTTTTGCGGCCAGCTCCCAAGAAAGCGAGTTGAAAAATGGAGCTCAGGGGCACTGCAATTCACAAACCTGCAGATTTATAAATGATGACTCTCGTCCACAAATATGTTGAGGGAAGGCAACGAAGAGGATTTGAAAGCAAGGCGGAATTGCAGGAAAGAGATTTCAGGAGGGAGATTCGAATCGCATTTAAAGCACAGGAAAAGCGGCAAAACATCGACAATGATGCCCTTGGCCAAAAAGGGCGTATGCGTTTTTTCCTGAATATATTCAGGAAAAAACGCATACGCCCTTTTTGGCCAACCAAGCAACCTGGAAAGGCAAATCAGCGCTACAAAGAAGTCTCGCTTCCCATCGGTCAAAAGGGCCATGCTGAATAAAGTGTCAAAACCAGAAATGCAAAACAGGCCATGGAGAAACGGGAGCCTGGCTACGTTGATGGGCAGGATGTAAATTGCCAACAGCCACTCGGGAGAAGTGCACGGTGTGTCCTGAAACATCGAAAAAACTCAGCTTAGGGAGCATAGGGCACTTCCACTCATGGGCGTATAAATTGGGAAAACTAAAAATCAGCAAGACACAGGCACCCCAAAGTTTAGGGCTGCTCTGTTGACAAGAACCTCCACTTCGTTACAGCTTAAATATCCCAGGAAAGAGAAAAATGGATAAAGAAGTTGTGGTCCTTATGTACAATGGAATATCACTCAGCCATGAAATCAACGTCATAAGGCTAGTAGCAGCATGATGAGTGGATTTAGGTACCACGATTCTAAGTGAAATAAGTCACACAGAAAAAGACACTTATCATAAGATATCACTTATAGAAGGAATGTAAAAACCGCTACCCTTGAACTGAATTACAAAACAGAGTAGAGTCACATGTTTAGAAAACACACTATGGCTGCTTAACGGGAAAGGTGAGGCGGGGTGATGCTAAAACAAGGGATTCAAATTAGCTCAGATACCGTTCCATAAACCCAATATGTAATAGACAAGACCTACACCTTGCTCAATGAATTGGACTCAACACCCCCTATTCACCGCCCAAGAACATATCTGACTAGTAAGAATTTTAAAACCTATGTATTGATAACTCTCTGTAAGTGAGTCAAGTGGGTGTAAAGCGGCAGAAACACAGCAGTGACAAGCTGCTAAACCCCATTATAAAAATCAATTACTTTTAAAAACCCGTGAAACAAAGACAGTGAAAGAGAGAGAAATTCTTACAAAGTTCGCTCAGGGGCTGTGATGCCACCTGGATTGATGATATCTAGACCCACAGCTGATTGAGACATAAGGGTGGACACTCTTGGGGCTGAGAGGTTTGGTGAGGTTGGGTGAGCAAACGCAGACCCTTTAAAGTAATACTGCGTGGTACCCATCCCATGGGTCCCAAATCTCTAGGTTCAAGGGCATCTTCCTCCATCGAAAACATGCATGAGAAACCCAGAAGATGGTACACCGTGTGATCGGGAAAGGTTTCCAAAACGCACCTCATTTCTCATCTCCTTGTGCTCGAGTTCGCCATTCCAGCTGCTTTACTAGCAATCTCCCTCCTTGGAGAATCAGCACCTTTAACCTCCTGTTCCGTACAGGTTGCAATTTGTTCTGAGGATGAACGGGAAGAGGGGGAACCAATGAGAGACTAGCTCTAGGTGTTGGGACAGGCACAGGTCACTCTATTTTCCCATCAGGAAGAAGAATTAACCACAGGCTCAGCCTGCCGCCCGGGACCAGAATAGGGCCTGAAGCAATCCTGCGCTTTTGCGGCCAGCTCCCAAGAAAGCGAGTTGAAAAATGGAGCTCAGGGGCACTGCAATTCACAAACCTGCAGACTTATAAATGATGACTCTCGTCCACAAATATATTGAGGGAAGGCAACGAAGAGGATTTGAAAGCAAGGCAGAATTGCAGGAAACAGATTTCAGGAGGGAGATTCGAATCGCCTTTAAAGCACAGCAAAAGTGGCAAAACCTCGACAATGATGCCCTTGGCCAAAAAGGGCGTATGCGTTTTTTCCTGAATATATTCAGGAAAAAACGCATACGCCCTTTTTGGCCAACCATGCAACCTGGAAAGGCAAATCAGCGCTACAAAGAAGTCTCGCTTCCCATCGGTCAAAAGGGCCATGCTGAATAAAGTGTCAAAACCAGAAATGCAAGACAGCCCATGGAGAAACGGGAGCCTGGCTACGCTGATGGGAGGGATGTAAATTGCCAACAGCCACTCTGGAGAAGTGCACGGTGTGTCCTGAAACAACGAAAAAAATCAGCTTAGGGAGCATAGGGCACTTCCACTCATGGGCGTATAAATTGGGAAAACTAAAAATCAGCAAGACACAGGCACCCCAAAGTTTAGGGCTGCTCTGTTGACAAGAACCTCCACTTCGTTACACCTTAAATATCCCAGGAAAGAGAAAAATGGATAAAGAAGTTGTGGTCCTTATGTACAATGGAATATCACTCAGCCATGAAATCAACGTCATAAGGCTAGTAGCAGCAAGATGAGTGGATTTAGGTAGGACGATTCTAAGTGAAATAAGTCACACAGAAAAAGATACTTAGCATAAGATATCACTTATAGAGGGAATATAAAAACCGCTACCCTTGAACTGAATTACAAATCAGAGCAGGGTAACACGTTTAGAAAACACACTATGGCTGCTTAACGGGAAAGGTGAGGGGGGTGATGCATAAAACAAAGGTTTCAAATTAGCTCAGATACCGTTCCATAAACCCAATAGGTAATAGACAAGACCTACTCCTTGCTCAGTGAATTGGACTCAACACCCCCTATTCACCGCCCAAGAATATATCTGACTAGTAAGAATCTTAAAACCTATGCATTGATATCTCTCTGTAAGTGAGTCAAGTGGGTGTAAAGCGGCAAAAACACAGCAGTGAAAAGCAGGTAAACCCCATTATAAAAATCAATTACTTTTAAAAACCCGTGAAACAAAGACAGTGAAAGAGAGAGAAATTCTTACAAAATTCGTTCAGGGGCTGTGATGCCACGTGGATTGACTATATCTAGACCCACAGCTGATTGAGACATAAGGGTGGACACTCTTGGGGCTGAGAGGTTTGGTGAGGTTGGGTGAGCAAACGCAGACCCTTTAAAGTAATACTGCGTGGTACCCATCCCATGGGTCCCAAATCTCCAGGTTCAAGGGAATCTTCCTACATCGAAAGCATGCATGAGAAACCCAGAAGATGGTACACCGTGTGATCCGGAAAGGTTTTCAAAACGCACCTCATTTCTCATCTCCTTGTGCTCGGGTTTGCCATTCCAGCCGCTTTACTAGCAATCTCCCTCCTTGGAGAATCAGCACCTTTAACCTCCTGTTCCGTACAGGTTGCAATTTGTCCTGAGGATGAACGGGAAGAGGGGGAACCAATGAGAGACTAGCTCTAGGTGTTGGGACAGGCACAGGTCACTCTATTTTCCCATCAGGAAGAAGAATTAACCACAGGCTCAGCCTGCCGCCCGGGACCAGAATAGGGCCTGAAGCAATCCTGCGCTTTTGCGGCCAGCTCCCAAGAAAGCGAGTTGAAAAATGGAGCTCAGGGGCACTGCAATTCACAAACCTGCAGATTTATAAATGATGACTCTCGTCCACAAATATGTTGAGGGAAGGCAACGAAGAGGATTTGAAAGCAAGGCAGAATTGCAGG
Source organism: Balaenoptera physalus (assembly GCF_965194825.1). Taxonomy (NCBI): domain Eukaryota; kingdom Metazoa; phylum Chordata; class Mammalia; order Artiodactyla; family Balaenopteridae; genus Balaenoptera; species Balaenoptera physalus. The sequence continues at coordinate 55,845 of NW_028125099.1, forward strand.
AAACTGATTTCAGGAGGAAGATTCGAATCGCCTTTAAAGCACAGGAAAAGCGGCAAAACCTCGACAATGATGCCCTTGGCCAAAAAGGGCGTATGCGTTTTTTCCTGAATATATTCAGGAAAAAACGCATACGCCCTTTTTGGCCAACCAAGCAACCTGGAAAGGCAAATCAGCGCTACAAAGAAGTCTCGCTTCCCATCGGTCAAAAGGGCCATGCTGAATAAAGTGTCAAAACCAGAAATGCAAAACAGGCCATGGAGAAACGGGAGCCTGGCTACGCTGATGGGCGGGATGTAAATTGCCAACAGCCACTCTGGAGAAGTGCACGGTGTGTCCTGAAACATCGAAAAAAATCAGCTTAGGGAGCATAGGGCACTTCCACTCATGGGCGTATAAATTGGGAAAACTAAAAATCAGCAAGACACAGGCACCCCAAAGTTTAGGGTTGCTCTGTTGACAAGAACCTCCACTTCGTTACAGCTTAAATATCCCAGGAAAGAGAAAAATGGATAAAGAAGTTGTGGTCCTTATGTACAATGGAATATCACTCAGCCATGAAATCAACGTCATAAGGCTAGTAGCAGCAAGATGAGTGGATTTAGGTAGGACGATTCTAAGTGAAATAAGTCACACAGAAAAAGATACTTAGCATAAGATATCACTTATAGAGGGAATATAAAAACCGCTACCCTTGAACTGAATTACAAATCAGAGCAGGGTCACACGTTTAGAAAACACACTATGGCTGCTTAACGGCAAAGGTGAGGTGGGGTGATGCATAAAACAAGGGTTTCAAATTAGCTCAGATACCGTTCCATAAACCCAATAGGTAATAGACAAGACCTACTCCTTGCTCAGTGAATTGGACTCAACACCCCCTATTCACCGCCCAAGAATATATCTGACTAGTAAGAATCTTAAAACCTAGGCATTGATATCTCTCTGTAAGTGAGTCAAGTGGGTGTAAAGCGGCAAAAACACAGCAGTGAGAAGCAGGTAAACCCCATTATAAAAATCAATTACTTTTAAAAACCCGTGAAACAAAGACAGTGAAAGAGAGAGAAATTCTTACAAAATTCGTTCAGGGGCTGTGATGCCACCTGGATTGACCATATCTAGACCCACAGTTGATTGAGACATAAGGGTGGACACTCTTGGGGCTGAGAGGTTTGGTGAGGTTGGGTGAGCAAACGCAGACCCTTTAAAGTAATACTGCGTGGTACCCATCCCATGGGTCCCAAATCTCCAGGTTCAAGGGAATCTTCCTACATCGAAAGCACGCATGAGAAACCCAGAAGATGGTACACCGTGTGATCCGGAAAGGTTTTCAAAACGCACCTCATTTCTCATCTCCTTGTGCTCGGGTTTGCCATTCCAGCCGCTTTACTAGCAATCTCCCTCCTTGGAGAATCAGCACCTTTAACCTCCTGTTCCGTACAGGTTGCAATTTGTCCTGAGGATGAACGGGAAGAGGGGGAACCAATGAGAGACTAGCTCTAGGTGTTGGGACAGGCACAGGTCACTCTATTTTCCCATCAGGAAGAAGAATTAACCACAGGCTCAGCCTGCCGCCCGGGACCAGAATAGGGCCTGAAGCAATCCTGCGCTTTTGCGGCCAGCTCCCAAGAAAGCGAGTTGAAAAATGGAGCTCAGGGGCACTGCAATTCACAAACCTGCAGACTTATAAATGATGACTCTCGTCCACAAATATATTGAGGGAAAGCAATGAAGAGGATTTGAAAGCAAGGCAGAATTGCAGGAAACAGATTTCAGGAGGGAGATTCGAATCGCCTTTAAAGCACAGGAAAAGCGGCAAAACCTCGACAATGATGCCCTTGGCCAAAAAGGGCGTATGCGTTTTTTCCTGAATATATTCAGGAAAAAACGCATACGCCCTTTTTGGCCAACCAAGCAACCTGGAAAGGCAAATCAGCGCTACAAAGAAGTCTCGCTTCCCATCGGTCAAAAGGGCCATGCTGAATAAAGTGTCAAATCCAGAAATGCAAGACAGGCCATGGAGAAACGGGAGCCTGGCTACGCTGATGGGCGGGATGTAAATTGCCAACAGCCACTCTGGAGAAGTGCACGGTGTGTCCTGAAACATCGAAAAAAATCAGCTTAGGGAGCATAGGGCACTTCCACTCATGGGCGTATAAATTGGGAAAACTAAAAATCAGCAAGACACAGGCACCCCAAAGTTTAGGGCTGCTCTGTTGACAAGAACCTCCACTTCGTTACACCTTAAATATCCCAGGAAAGAGAAAAATGGATAAAGAAGTTGTGGTCCTTATGTACAATGGAATATCACTCAGCCATGAAATCAACGTCATAAGGCTAGTAGCAGCATGATGAGTGGATTTAGGTACCACGATTCTAAGTGAAATAAGTCACACAGAAAAAGACACTTATTATAAGATATCACTTATAGAAGGAATGTAAAAACCGCTACCCTTGAACTGAATTACAAAACAGAGTAGAGTCACATGTTTAGAAAACACACTATGGCTGCTTAACGGCAAAGGTGAGGTGGGGTGATGCATAAAACAAGGGTTTCAAATTAGCTCAGATACCGTTCCATAAACCCAATAGGTAATAGACAAGACCTACACCTTGCTCAATGAATTGGACTCAACACTCCCTATTCACCGCCCAAGAACATATCTGACTAGTAAGAATTTTAAAACCTATGTATTGATAACTCTCTGTAAGTGAGTCAAGTGGGTGTAAAGCGGCAGAAACACAGCAGTGACAAGCTGCTAAACCCCATTATAAAAATCGATTACTTTTAAAAACCCGTGAAACAAAGACAGTGAAAGAGAGAGAAATTCTTACAAAGTTCGCTCAGGGGCTGTGATGCCACCTGGATTGACGATATCTAGACCCACAGCTGATTGAGACATAAGGGTGGATACTCTTGGGGCTGAGAGGTTTGGTGAGGTTGGGTGAGCAAACGCAGACCCTTTAAAGTAATACTGCGTGGTACCCATCCCATGGGTCCCAAATCTCCAGGTTCAAGGGCATCTTCCTCCATCGAAAACATGCATGAGAAACCCAGAAGATGGTACACCGTGTGATCGGGAAAGGTTTCCAAAACGCACCTCATTTCTCATCTCCTTGTGCTCGAGTTCGCCATTCCAGCTGCTTTACTAGCAATCTCCCTCCTTGGAGAATCAGCACCTTTAACCTCCTGTTCCGTACAGGTTGCAATTTGTTCTGAGGATGAACGGGAAGAGGGGGAACCAATGAGAGACTAGCTCTAGGTGTTGGGACAGGCACAGGTCACTCTATTTTCCCATCAGGAAGAAGAATTAACCACAGGCTCAGCCTGCCGCCCGGGACCAGAATAGGGCCTGAAGCAATCCTGCGCTTTTGCGGCCAGCTCCCAAGAAAGCGAGTTGAAAAATGGAGCTCAGGGGCACTGCAATTCACAAACCTGCAGACTTATAAATGATGACTCTCGTCCACAAATATATTGAGGGAAGGCAACGAAGAGGATTTGAAAGCAAGGCAGAATTGCAGGAAACAGATTTCAGGAGGGAGATTCGAATCGCCTTTAAAGCACAGCAAAAGTGGCAAAACCTCGACAATGATGACCTTGGCCAAAAAGGGCGTATGCGTTTTTTCCTGAATATATTCAGGAAAAAACGCATACGCCCTTTTTGGCCAACCATGCAACCTGGAAAGGCAAATCAGCGCTACAAAGAAGTCTCGCTTCCCATCGGTCAAAAGGGCCATGCTGAATAAAGTGTCAAAACCAGAAATGCAAGACAGCCCATGGAGAAACGGGAGCCTGGCTACGCTGATGGGAGGGATGTAAATTGCCAACAGCCACTCTGGAGAGGTGCACGGTGTGTCCTGAAACAACGAAAAAAATCAGCTTAGGGAGCATAGGGCACTTCCACTCATGGGCGTATAAATTGGGAAAACTAAAAATCAGCAAGACACAGGCACCCCAAAGTTTAGGGCTGCTCTGTTGACAAGAACCTCCACTTCGTTACACCTTAAATATCCCAGGAAAGAGAAAAATTGATAAAGAAGTTGTGGTCCTTATGTACAATGGAATATCACTCAGCCATGAAATCAACGTCATAAGGCTAGTAGCAGCAAGATGAGTGGATTTAGGTAGGACGATTCTAAGTGAAATAAGTCACACAGAAAAAGATACTTAGCATAAGATATCACTTATAGAGGGAATATAAAAACCGCTACCCTTGAACTGAATTACAAATCAGAGCAGGGTAACACGTTTAGAAAACACACTATGGCTGCTTAACGGGAAAGGTGAGGGGGGTGATGCATAAAACAAAGGTTTCAAATTAGCTCAGATACCGTTCCATAAACCCAATAGGTAATAGACAAGACCTACTCCTTGCTCAGTGAATTGGACTCAACACCCCCTATTCACCGCCCAAGAATATATCTGACTTATAAGAATCTTAAAACCTATGCATTGATATCTCTCTGTAAGTGAGTCAAGTGGGTGTAAAGCGGCAAAAACACAGCAGTGCAAAGCAGGTAAACCGCATTATAAAAATCAATTACTTTTAAAAACCCATGAAACAAAGACAGTGAAAGAGAGAGAAATTCTTACAAAATTCGTTCAGGGGCTGTGATGCCACCTGGATTGACCATATCTAGACCCACAGCTGATTGAGACATAAGGGTGGACACTCTTGGGGCTGAGAGATTTGGTGAGGTTGGGTGAGCAAACGCAGACCCTTTAAAGTAATACTGCGTGGTACCCATCCCATGGGTCCCAAATCTCCAGGTTTAAGGGCATCTTCCTACATCGAAAGCATGCATGAGAAATCCAGAAGATGGTACACCGTGTGATCCGGAAAGGTTTTCAAAACGCACCTCATTTCTCATCTCCTTGTGCTCGGGTTTGCCATTCCAGCCGCTTTACTAGCAATCTCCCTCCTTGGAGAATCAGCACCTTTAACCTCCTGTTCCGTACAGGTTGCAATTTGTCCTGAGGATGAACGGGAAGAGGGGGAACCAATGAGAGACCAGCTCTAGGTGTTGGGACAGGCACAGGTCACTCTATTTTCCCATCAGGAAGAAGAATTAACCACAGGCTCAGCCTGCCGCCCGGGACCAGAATAGGGCCTGAAGCAATCCTGCGCTTTTGCGGCCAGCTCCCAAGAAAACGAGTTGAAAAATGGAGCTCAGGGGCACTGCAATTCACAAACCTGCAGACTTATAAATGATGACTCTCGTCCACAAATATATTGAGGGAAGGCAACGAAGAGGATTGGAAAGCAAGGCAGAATTGCAGGAAACAGATTTCAGGAGGGAGATTCGAATCGCCTTTAAAGCACAGGAAAAGCGGCAAAACCTCGACAATGATGCCCTTGGCCAAAAAGGGCGTATGCGTTTTTTCCTGAATATATTCAGGAAAAAACGCATACGCCCTTTTTGGCCAACCCAGCAACCTGGAAAGGCAAATCAGCGCTACAAAGAAGTCTCACTTCCCATCGGTCAAAAGGGCCATGCTGAATAAAGTGTCAAAACCAGAAATGCAAAACAGGCCATGGAGAAACGGGAGCCTGGCTACGCTGATGGGCGGCATGTAAATTGCCAACAGCCACTCTGGAGAAGTGCACGGTGTGTCCTGAAACATCGAAAAAACTCAGCTTAGGGAGCATAGGGCACTTCCACTCATGGGCGTATAAATTGGGAAAACTAAAAATCAGCAAGACACAGGCACCCCAAAGTTTAGGGCTGCTCTGTTGACAAGAACCTCCACTTCGTTACACCTTAAATATCCCAGGAAAGAGAAAAATGGATAAAGAAGTTGTGGTCCTTATGTACAATGGAATATCACTCAGCCATGAAATCAACGTCATAAGGCTAGTAGCAGCAAGATGAGTGGATTTAGGTAGGACGATTCTAAGTGAAATAAGTCACACAGAAAAAGATACTTATCATAAGATATCACTTATAGAGGGAATTTAAAAACCGCTACCCTTGAACTGAATTACAAATCAGAGCAGGGTCACACGTTTAGAAAACACACTATGGCTGCTTAACGGGAAAGGTGAGGTGGGGTGATGCATAAAACAAGGGTTTCAAATTAGCTCAGATACCGTTCCATAAACCCAATGGGTAATAGACAAGACCTACTCCTTGCTCAGTGAATTGGACTCAACACCCCCTATTCACCACCCAAGAATATATCTGACTAGTAAGAATCTTAAAACCTATGCATGGATATCTCTCTGTAAGTGAGTGAAGTGGGTGTAAAGCGGCAAAAACACAGCAGTGCAAAGCAGGTAAACCCCATTATAAAAATCAATTACTTTTAAAAACCCGTGAAACAAAGACAGTGAAAGAGAGAGAAATTCTTACAAAATTCGTTCAGGGGCTGTGATGCCACGTGGATTGACCATATCTAGACCCACAGCTGATTGAGACATAAGGGTGGACACTCTTGGGGCTGAGAGGTTTGGTGAGGTTGGGTGAGCAAACGCAGACCCTTTAAAGTAATACTGCGTGGTACCCATCCCATGGGTCCCAAATCTCCAGGTTCAAGGGAATCTTCCTACATCGAAAGCATGCATGAGAAACCCAGAAGATGGTACACCGTGTGATCCGGAAAGGTTTTCAAAACGCACCTCATTTCTCATCTCCTTGTGCTCGTGTTTGCCATTCCAGCCGCTTTACTAGCAATCTCCCTCCTTGGAGAATCAGCACCTTTAACCTCCTGTTCCGTACAGGTTGCAATTTGTCCTGAGGATGAACGGGAAGAGGGGGAACCAATGAGAGACTAGCTCTAGGTGTTGGGACAGGCACAGGTCACTCTATTTTCCCATCAGGAAGAAGAATTAACCACAGGCTCAGCCTGCCGCCCGGGACCAGAATAGGCCCTGAAGCAATCCTGCGCTTTTGCGGCCAGCTCCCAAGAAAGCGAGTTGAAAAATGGAGCTCAGGGGCACTGCAATTCACAAACCTGCAGACTTATAAATGATGACTCTCGTCCACAAATATATTGAGGGAAGGCAACGAAGAGGATTTGAAAGCAAGGCAGAATTGCAGGAAACAGATTTCAGGAGGGAGATTCGAATCGCCTTTAAAGCACAGCAAAAGTGGCAAAACCTCGACAATGATGACCTTGGCCAAAAAGGGCGTATGCGTTTTTTCCTGAATATATTCAGGAAAAAACGCAAACGCCCTTTTTGGCCAACCATGCAACCTGGAAAGGCAAATCAGCGCTACAAAGAAGTCTCGCTTCCCATCGGTCAAAAGGGCCATGCTGAATAAAGTGTCAAAACCAGAAATGCAAGACAGCCCATGGAGAAACGGGAGCCTGGCTACGCTGATGGGAGGGATGTAAATTGCCAACAGCCACTCTGGAGAGGTGCACGGTGTGTCCTGAAACAACGAAAAAAATCAGCTTAGGGAGCATAGGGCACTTCCACTCATGGGCGTATAAATTGGGAAAACTAAAAATCAGCAAGACACAGGCAACCCAAAGTTTAGGGCTGCTCTGTTGACAAGAACCTCCACTTCGTTACACCTTAAATATCCCAGGAAAGAGAAAAATGGATAAAGAAGTTGTGGTCCTTATGTACAATGGAATATCACTCAGCCATGAAATCAACGTCATAAGGCTAGTAGCAGCAAGATGAGTGGATTTAGGTAGGACGATTCTAAGTGAAATAAGTCACACAGAAAAAGATACTTAGCATAAGATATCACTTATAGAGGGAATATAAAAACCGCTACCCTTGAACTGAATTACAAATCAGAGCAGGGTAACACGTTTAGAAAACACACTATGGCTGCTTAACGGGAAAGGTGAGGGGGGTGATGCATAAAACAAAGGTTTCAAATTAGCTCAGATACCGTTCCATAAACCCAATAGGTAATAGACAAGACCTACTCCTTGCTCAGTGAATTGGACTCAACACCCCCTATTCACCGCCCAAGAATATATCTGACTTATAAGAATCTTAAAACCTATGCATTGATATCTCTCTGTAAGTGAGTCAAGTGGGTGTAAAGCGGCAAAAACACAGCAGTGAAAAGCAGGTAAACCGCATTATAAAAATCAATTACTTTTAAAAACCCATGAAACAAAGACAGTGAAAGAGAGAGAAATTCTTACAAAATTCGTTCAGGGGCTGTGATGCCACCTGGATTGACCATATCTAGACCCACAGCTGATTGAGACATAAGGGTGGACACTCTTTGGGCTGAGAGATTTGGTGAGGTTGGGTGAGCAAACGCAGACCCTTTAAAGTAATACTGCGTGGTACCCATCCCATGGGTCCCAAATCTCCAGGTTTAAGGGCATCTTCCTACATCGAAAGCATGCATGAGAAATCCAGAAGATGGTACACCGTGTGATCCGGAAAGGTTTTCAAAACGCACCTCATTTCTCATCTCCTTGTGCTCGGGTTTGCCATTCCAGCCGCTTTACTAGCAATCTCCCTCCTTGGAGAATCAGCACCTTTAACCTCCTGTTCCGTACAGGTTGCAATTTGTCCTGAGGATGAACGGGAAGAGGGGGAACCAATGAGAGACCAGCTCTAGGTGTTGGGACAGGCACAGGTCACTCTATTTTCCCATCAGGAAGAAGAATTAACCACAGGCTCAGCCTGCCGCCCGGGACCAGAATAGGGCCTGAAGCAATCCTGCGCTTTTGCGGCCAGCTCCCAAGAAAACGAGTTGAAAAATGGAGCTCAGGGGCACTGCAATTCACAAACCTGCAGACTTATAAATGATGACTCTCGTCCACAAATATATTGAGGGAAGGCAACGAAGAGGATTGGAAAGCAAGGCAGAATTGCAGGAAACAGATTTCAGGAGGGAGATTCGAATCGCCTTTAAAGCACAGGAAAAGCGGCAAAACCTCGACAATGATGCCCTTGGCCAAAAAGGGCGTATGCGTTTTTTCCTGAATATATTCAGGAAAAAACGCATACGCCCTTTTTGGCCAACCAAGCAACCTGGAAAGGCAAATCAGCGCTACAAAGAAGTCTCACTTCCCATCGGTCAAAAGGGCCATGCTGAATAAAGTGTCAAAACCAGAAATGCAAAACAGGCCATGGAGAAACGGGAGCCTGGCTACGCTGATGGGCGGCATGTAAATTGCCAACAGCCACTCTGGAGAAGTGCACGGTGTGTCCTGAAACATCGAAAAAACTCAGCTTAGGGAGCATAGGGCACTTCCACTCATGGGCGTATAAATTGGGAAAACTAAAAATCAGCAAGACACAGGCACCCCAAAGTTTAGGGCTGCTCTGTTGACAAGAACCTCCACTTCGTTACACCTTAAATATCCCAGGAAAGAGAAAAATGGATAAAGAAGTTGTGGTCCTTATGTACAATGGAATATCACTCAGCCATGAAATCAACGTCATAAGGCTTGTAGCAGCATGATGAGTGGATTTAGGTACCACGATTCTAAGTGAAATAAGTCACACAGAAAAAGACACTTATCATAAGATATCACTTATAGAAGGAATGTAAAAACCGCTACCCTTGAACTGAATTACAAAACAGAGTAGAGTCACATGTTTAGAAAACACACTATGGCTGCTTAACGGGAAAGGTGAGGCGGGGTGATGCTAAAACAAGGGATTCAAATTAGCTCAGATACCGTTCCATAAACCCAATAGGTAATAGACAAGACCTACTCCTTGCTCAGTGAATTGGACTCAACACCCCCTATTCACCACCCAAGAATATATCTGACTAGTAAGAATCTTAAAACCTATGCATTGATATCTCTCTGTAAGTGAGTCCAGTGGGTGTAAAGCGGCAAAAACACAGCAGTGAAAAGCAGGTAAACCCCATTATAAAAATCAATTACTTTTAAAAACCCGTGAAACAAAGACAGTGAAAGAGAGAGAAATTCTTACAAAATTCGTTCAGGGGCTGTGATGCCACCTGGATTGACCATATCTAGACCCACAGTTGATTGAGACATAAGGGTGGACACTCTTGGGGCTGAGAGGTTTGGTGAGGTTGGGTGAGCAAACGCAGACCCTTTAAAGTAATACTGCGTGGTACCCATCCCATGGGTCCCAAATCTCCAGGTTCAAGGGCATCTTCCTACATCGAAAGCATGCATGAGAAACCCAGAAGATGGTACACCGTGCGATCCGGAAAGGTTTTCAAAACGCACCTCATTTCTCATCGCCTTGTGCTCGGGTTTGCCATTCCAGCCGCTTTACTAGCAATCTCCCTCCTTGGAGAATCAGCACCTTTAACCTCCTGTTCCGTACAGGTTGCAATTTGTCCTGAGGATGAACGGGAAGAGGGGGAACCAATGAGAGACTAGCTCTAGGTGTTGGGACAGGCACAGGTCACTCTATTTTCCCCTCAGGAAGAAGAATTAACCACAGGCTCAGCCTGCCGCCCGGGACCAGAATAGGGCCTGAAGCAATCCTGCGCTTTTGCGGCCAGCTCCCAAGAAAGCGAGTTGAAAAATGGAGCTCAGGGGCACTGCAATTCACAAACCTGCAGACTTATAAAGGATGACTCTCGTCCACAAATATATTGAGGGAAGGCAACGAAGAGGATTGGAAAGCAAGGCAGAATTGCAGGAAACAGATTTCAGGAGGGAGATTCGAATCGCCTTTAAAGCACAGGAAAAGCGGCAAAACCTCGACAATGATGCCCTTGGCCAAAAAGGGCGTATGCGTTTTTTCCTGAATATATTCAGGAAAAAACGCATACGCCCTTTTTGGCCAACCAAGCAACCTGGAAAGGCAAATCAGCGCTACAAAGAAGTCTCGCTTCCCATCGGTCAAAAGGGCCATGCTGAATAAAGTGTCAAAACCAGAAATGCAAAACAGGCCATGGAGAAACGGGAGCCTGGCTACGCTGATGGGCGGGATGTAAATTGCCAACAGCCACTCTGGAGAAGTGCACGGTGTGTCCTGAAACATCGAAAAAAATCAGCCTAGGGAGCATAGGGCACTTCCACTCATGGGCGTATAAATTGGGAAAACTAAAAATCAGCAAGACACAGGCACCCCAAAGTTTAGGGCTGCTCTGTTGACAAGAACCTCCACTTCGTTACACCTTAAATATCCCAGGAAAGAGAAAAATGGATAAAGAAGTTGTGGTCCTTATGTACAATGGAATATCACTCAGCCATGAAATCAACGTCATAAGGCTAGTAGCAGCAAGATGAGTGGATTTAGGTAGGACGATTCTAAGTGAAATAAGTCACACAGAAAAAGATACTTATCATAAGATATCACTTATAGAGGGAATATAAAAACCGCTACCCTTGAACTGAATTACAAATCAGAGCAGGGTAACACGTTTAGAAAACACACTATGGCTGCTTAACGGGAAAGGTGAGGTGGGGTGATGCATAAAACAAGGGTTTCAAATTAGCTCATATACCGTTCCATAAACCCAATAGGTAATAGACAAGACCTACTCCTTGCTCAGTGAATTGGACTCAACACCCCCTATTCACCGCCCAAGAATATATCTGACTAGTAAGAATCTTAAAACCTATGCATTGATATCTCTCTTTAAGTGAGTCCAGTGGGTGTAAAACGGCAAAAACACAGCAGTGAAAAGCAGGTAAACCACATTATAAAAATCAATTACTTTTAAAAACCCGTGAAACAAAGACAGTGAAAGAGAGAGAAATTCTTACAAAATTCGTTCAGGGGCTGTGATGCCACCTGGATTGACCATATCTAGACCCACAGTTGATTGAGACATAAGGGTGGACACTCTTGGGGCTGAGAGGTTTGGTGAGGTTGGGTGAGCAAACGCAGACCCTTTAAAGTAATACTGCGTGGTACCCATCCCATGGGTCCCAAATCTCCAGGTTCAAGGGCATCTTCCTACATCGAAAGCATGCATGAGAAACCCAGAAGATGGTACACCGTGTGATCCGGAAAGGTTTTCAAAACGCACCTCATTTCTCATCTCCTTGTGCTCGGGTTTGCCATTCTAGCCGCTTTACTAGCAATCTCCCTCCTTGGAGAATCAGCACCTTTAACCTCCTGTTCCGTACAGGTTGCAATTTGTCCTGAGGATGAACGGGAAGAGGGGGAACCAATGAGAGACTAGCTCTAGGTGTTGGGACAGGCACAGGTCACTCTATTTTCCCATCAGGAAGAAGAATTAACCACAGGCTCAGCCTGCCGCCCGGGACCAGAATAGGGCCTGAAGCAATCCTGCGCTTTTGCGGCCAGCTCCCAAGAAAGCGAGTTGAAAAATGAAGCTCAGGGGCACTGCAATTCACAAACCTGCAGACTTATAAATGATGACTCTCGTCCACAAATATATTGAGGGAAGGCAACGAAGAGGATTTGAAAGCAAGGCAGAATTGCAGGAAACAGATTTCAGGAGGGAGATTCGAATCGCCTTTAAAGCACAGGAAAAGCGGCAAAACCTCGACAATGATGCCCTTGGCCAAAAAGGGCGTATGCGTTTTTTCCTGAATATATTCAGGAAAAAACGCATACGCCCTTTTTGGCCAACCAAGCAACCTGGAAAGGCAAATCAGCGCTACAAAGAAGTCTCGCTTCCCATCGGTCAAAAGGGCCATGCTGAATAAAGTGTCAAAACCAGAAATGCAAAACAGGCCATGGAGAAACGGGAGCCTGGCTACGCTGATGGGCGGGATGTAAATTGCCAACAGCCACTCTGGAGAAGTGCACGGTGTGTCCTGAAACATCGAAAAAAATCAGCCTAGGGACCATAGGGCACTTCCACTCATGGGCGTATAAATTGGGAAAACTAAAAATCAGCAAGACACAGGCACCCCAAAGTTTAGGGCTGCTCTGTTGACAAGAACCTCCACTTCGTTACACCTTAAATATCCCAGGAAAGAGAAAAATGGATAAAGAAATTGTGGTCCTTATGTACAATGGAATATCACTCAGCCATGAAATCAACGTCATAAGGCTAGTAGCAGCAAGATGAGTGGATTTAGGTAGGACGATTCTAAGTGAAATAAGTCACACAGAAAAAGATACTTATCATAAGATATCACTTATAGAGGGAATATAAAAACCGCTACCCTTGAAATGAATTACAAATCAGAGCAAGGTAACACGTTTAGAAAACACACTATGGCTGCTTAACGGGAAAGGTGAGGTGGGGTGATGCATAAAACAAGGGTTTCAAATTAGCTCAGATACCGTTCCATAAACCCAATAGGTAATAGACAAGACCTACTCCTTGCTCAGTGAATTGGACTCAACACCCCCTATTCACCGCCCAAGAATATATCTGACTAGTAAGAATCTTAAAACCTATGCATTGATATCTCTCTGTAAGTGAGTCCAGTGGGTGTAAAGCGGCAAAAACACAGCAGTGAAAAGCAGGTAAACCCCATTATAAAAATCAATTACTTTTAAAAACCCGTGAAACAAAGACAGTGAAAGAGAGAGAAATTCTTACAAAATTCGTTCAGGGGCTGTGATGCCACCTGGATTGACCATATCTAGACCCACAGTTGATTGAGACATAAGGGTGGACACTCTTGGGGTGATAGGTTTGGTGAGGTTGGGTGAGCAAACGCAGACCCTTTAAAGTAATACTGCGTGGTACCCATCCCATGGGTCCCAAATCTCCAGGTTCAAGGGCATCTTCCTACATCGAAAGCATGCATGAGAAACCCAGAAGATGGTACACCGTGTGATCCGGAAAGGTTTTCAAAACGCACCTCATTTCTCATCTCCTTGTGCTCGGGTTTGCCATTCCAGCCGCTTTACTAGCAATCTCCCTCCTTGGAGAATCAGCACCTTTAACCTCCTGTTCCGTACAGGTTGCAATTTGTCCTGAGGATGAACGGCAAGAGGGGGAACCAATGAGAGACTAGCTCTAGGTGTTGGGACAGGCACAGGTCACTCTATTTTCCCATCAGGAAGAAGAATTAACCACAGGCTCAGCCTGCCGCCCGGGACCAGAATAGGGCCTGAAGCAATCCTGCGCTTTTGCGGCCAGCTCCCAAGAAAGCGAGTTGAAAAATGGAGCTCAGGGGCACTGCAATTCACAAACCTGCAGACTTATAAATGATGACTCTCGTCCACAAATATATTGAGGGAAGGCAACGAAGAGGATTGGAAAGCAAGGCAGAATTGCAGGAAACAGATTTCAGGAGGGAGATTCGAATCGCCTTTAAAGCACAGGAAAAGCGGCAAAACCTCGACAATGATGCCCTTGGCCAAAAAGGGCGTATGCGTTTTTTCCTGAATATATTCAGGAAAAAACGCATACGCCCTTTTTGGCCAACCAAGCAACCTGGAAAGGCAAATCAGCGCTACAAAGAAGTCTCGCTTCCCATCGGTCAAAAGGGCCATGCTGAATAAAGTGTCAAAACCAGAAATGCAAAACAGGCCATGGAGAAACGGGAGCCTGGCTACGCTGATGGGCGGGATGTAAATTGCCAACAGCCACTCTGGAGAAGTGCACGGTGTGTCCTGAAACATCGAAAAAAATCAGCCTAGGGAGCATAGGGCACTTCCACTCATGGGCGTATAAATTGGGAAAACTAAAAATCAGCAAGACACAGGCACCCCAAAGTTTAGGGCTGCTCTGTTGACAAGAACCTCCACTTCGTTACACCTTAAATATCCCAGGAAAGAGAAAAATGGATAAAGAAGTTGTGGTCCTTATGTACAATGGAATATCACTCAGCCATGAAATCAACGTCATAAGGCTAGTAGCAGCAAGATGAGTGGATTTAGGTAGGACAATTCTAAGTGAAATAAGTCACACAGAAAAAGATACTTATCATAAGATATCACTTATAGAGGGAATATAAAAACCGCTACCCTTGAACTGAATTACAAATCAGAGCAGGGTAACACGTTTAGAAAACACACTATGGCTGCTTAACGGGAAAGGTGAGGTGGGGTGATGCATAAAACAAGGGTTTCAAATTAGCTCAGATACCGTTCCATAAACCCAATAGGTAATAGACAAGACCTACTCCTTGCTCAGTGAATTGGACTCAACACCCCCTATTCACCACCCAAGAATATATCTGACTAGTAAGAATCTTAAAACCTATGCATTGATATCTCTCTTTAAGTGAGTCCAGTGGGTGTAAAGCGGCCAAAACACAGCAGTGAAAAGCAGGTAAACCACATTATAAAAATCAATTACTTTTAAAAACCCGTGAAACAAAGACAGTGAAAGAGAGAGAAATTCTTACAAAATTCGTTCAGGGGCTGTGATGCCACCTGGATTGACCATATCTAGACCCACAGTTGATTGAGACATAAGGGTGGACACTCTTGGGGCTGAGAGGTTTGGTGAGGTTGGGTGAGCAAACGCAGACCCTTTAAAGTAATACTGCGTGGTACCCATCCCATGGGTCCCAAATCTCCAGGTTCAAGGGCATCTTCCTACATCGAAAGCATGCATGAGAAATCCAGAAGATGGTACACCGTGTGATCCGGAAAGGTTTTCAAAACGCACCTCATTTCTCATCTCCTTGTGCTCGGGTTTGCCATTCTAGCCGCTTTACTAGCAATCTCCCTCCTTGGAGAATCAGCACCTTTAACCTCCTGTTCCGTACAGGTTGCAATTTGTCCTGAGGATGAACGGGAAGAGGGGGAACCAATGAGAGACTAGCTCTAGGTGTTGGGACAGGCACAGGTCACTCTATTTTCCCATCAGGAAGAAGAATTAACCACAGGCTCAGCCTGCCGCCCGGGACCAGAATAGGGCCTGAAGCAATCCTGCGCTTTTGCGGCCAGCTCCCAAGAAAGCGAGTTGAAAAATGAAGCTCAGGGGCACTGCAATTCACAAACCTGCAGACTTATAAATGATGACTCTCGTCCACAAATATATTGAGGGAAGGCAACGAAGAGGATTGGAAAGCAAGGCAGAATTGCAGGAAACAGATTTCAGGAGGGAGATTCGAATCGCCTTTAAAGCACAGGAAAAGCGGCAAAACCTCGACAATGATGACCTTGGCCAAAAAGGGCGTATGCGTTTTTTCCTGAATATATTCAGGAAAAAACGCATACGCCCTTTTTGGCCAACCAAGCAACCTGGAAAGGCAAATCAGCGCTACAAAGAAGTCTCGCTTCCCATCGGTCAAAAGGGCCATGCTGAATAAAGTGTCAAAACCAGAAATGCAAAACAGGCCATGGAGAAACGGGAGCCTGGCTACGCTGATGGGCGGGATGTAAATTGACAACAGCCACTCTGGAGAAGTGCACGGTGTGTCCTGAAACATCGAAAAAAATCAGCTTAGGGAGCATAGGGCACTTCCACTCATGGGCGTATAAATTGGGAAAACTAAAAATCAGCAAGACACAGGCACCCCAAAGTTTAGGGCTGCTCTGTTGACAAGAACCTCCACTTCGTTACACCTTAAATATCCCAGGAAAGAGAAAAATGGATAAAGAAGTTGTGGTCCTTATGTACAATGGAATATCACTCAGCCATGAAATCAACGTCATAAGGCTAGTAGCAGCAAGATGAGTGGATTTAGGTAGGACGATTCTAAGTGAAATAAGTCACACAGAAAAAGATACTTATCATAAGATATCACTTATAGAGGGAATATAAAAACCGCTACCCTTGAACTGAATTACAAATCAGAGCAGGGTAACACGTTTAGAAAACACACTATGGCTGCTTAACGGGAAAGGTGAGGTGGGGTGATGCATAAAACAAGGGTTTCAAATTAGCTCAGATACCGTTCCATAAACCCAATAGGTAATAGACAAGACCTACTCCTTGCTCAGTGAATTGGACTCAACACCCCCTATTCACCGCCCAAGAATATATCTGACTAGTAAGAATCTTAAAACCTATGCATTGATATCTCTCTGTAAGTGAGTCCAGTGGGTGTAAAGCGGCAAAGACACAGCAGTGAAAAGCAGGTAAACCCCATTATAAAAATCAATTACTTTTAAAAACCCGTGAAACAAAGACAGTGAAAGAGAGAGAAATTCTTACAAAATTCGTTCAGGGGCTGTGATGCCACCTGGATTAACCATATCTAGACCCACAGTTGATTGAGACATAAGGGTGGACACTCTTGGGGCTGAGAGGTTTGGTGAGGTTGGGTGAGCAAACGCAGACCCTTTAAAGTAATACTGCGTGGTACCCATCCCATGGGTCCCAAATCTCCAGGTTCAAGGGCATCTTCCTACATCGAAAGCATGCATGAGAAACCCAGAAGATGGTACACCGTGCGATCCGGAAAGGTTTTCAAAACGCACCTCATTTCTCATCTCCTTGTGCTCGGGTTTGCCATTCCAGCCGCTTTACTAGCAATCTCCCTCCTTGGAGAATCAGCACCTTTAACCTCCTGTTCCGTACAGGTTGCAATTTGTCCTGAGGATGAACGGGAAGAGGGGGAACCAATGAGAGACTAGCTCTAGGTGTTGGGACAGGCACAGGTCACTCTATTTTCCCCTCAGGAAGAAGAATTAACCACAGGCTCAGCCTGCCGCCCGGGACCAGAATAGGGCCTGAAGCAATCCTGCGCTTTTGCGGCCAGCTCCCAAGAAAGCGAGTTGAAAAATGGAGCTCAGGGGCACTGCAATTCACAAACCTGCAGACTTATAAAGGATGACTCTCGTCCACAAATATATTGAGGGAAGGCAACGAAGAGGATTGGAAAGCAAGGCAGAATTGCAGGAAACAGATTTCAGGAGGGAGATTCGAATCGCCTTTAAAGCACAGGAAAAGCGGCAAAACCTCGACAATGATGCCCTTGGCCAAAAAGGGCGTATGCGTTTTTTCCTGAATATATTCAGGAAAAAACGCATACGCCCTTTTTGGCCAACCAAGCAACCTGGAAAGGCAAATCAGCGCTACAAAGAAGTCTCGCTTCCCATCGGTCAAAAGGGCCATGCTGAATAAAGTGTCAAAACCAGAAATGCAAAACAGGCCATGGAGAAACGGGAGCCTGGCTACGCTGATGGGCGGGATGTAAATTGCCAACAGCCACTCTGGAGAAGTGCACGGTGTGTCCTGAAACATCGAAAAAAATCAGCTTAGGGAGCATAGGGCACTTCCACTCATGGGCGTATAAATTGGGAAAACTAAATGTCAGCAAGACACAGGCACCCCAAAGTTTAGGGCTGCTCTGTTGACAAGAACCTCCACTTCGTTACACCTTAAATATCCCAGGAAAGAGAAAAATGGATAAAGAAGTTGTGGTCCTTATGTACAATGGAATATCACTCAGCCATGAAATCAACGTCATAAGGCTAGTAGCAGCAAGATGAGTGGATTTAGGTAGGACGATTCTAAGTGAAATAAGTCACACAGAAAACGATACTTATCATAAGATATCACTTATAGAGGGAATATAAAAACCGCTACCCTTGAACTGAATTACAAATCAGAGCAGGGTAACACGTTTAGAAAACACACTATGGCTGCTTAACGGGAACGGTGAGGTGGGGTGATGCATAAAACAAGGGTTTCAAATTAGCTCAGATACCGTTCCATAAACCCAATAGGTAATAGAAAAGACCTACTCCTTGCTCAGTGAATTGGACTCAACACCCCCTATTCACCGCCCAAGAATATATCTGACTAGTAAGAATCTTAAAACCTATGCATTGATATCTCTCTGTAAGTGAGTCCAGTGGGTGTAAAGCGGCAAAAACACAGCAGTGAAAAGCAGGTAAACCCCATTATAAAAATCAATTACTTTTAAAAACCCTTGAAACAAAGACAGTGAAAGAGAGAGAAATTCTTACAAAATTCGTTCAGGGGCTGTGATGCCACCTGGATTGACCATATCTAGACCCACAGTTGATTGAGACATAAGGGTGGACACTCTTGGGGCTGAGAGGTTTGGTGAGGTTGGGTGAGCAAACGCAGACCCTTTAAAGTAATACTGCGTGGTACCCATCCCATGGGTCCCAAATCTCCAGGTTCAAGGGCATCTTCCTACATCGAAAGCATGCATGAGAAACCCAGAAGATGGTACACCGTGTGATCCGGAAAGGTTTTCAAAACGCACCTCATTTCTCATCTCCCTGTGCTCGGGTTTGCCATTCCAGCCGCTTTACTAGCAATCTCCCTCCTTGGAGAATCAGCACCTTTAACCTCCTGTTCCGTACAGGTTGCAATTTGTCCTGAGGATGAACGGGAAGAGGGGGAACCAATGAGAGACTAGCTCTAGGTGTTGGGACAGGCACAGGTCACTCTATTTTCCCATCAGGAAGAAGAATTAACCACAGGCTCAGCCTGCCGCCCGGGACCAGAATAGGGCCTGAAGCAATCCTGCGCATTTGCGGCCAGCTCCCAAGAAAGCGAGTTGACAAATGGAGCTCAGGGGCACTGCAATTCACAAACCTGCAGACTTATAAATGATGACTCTCGTCCACAAATATATTGAGGGAAGGCAACGAAGAGGATTGGAAAGCAAGGCAGAATTGCAGGAAACAGATTTCAGGAGGGAGATTCGAATCGCCTTTAAAGCACAGGAAAAGCGTCAAAACCTCGACAATGATGCCCTTGGCCAAAAAGGGCGTATGCGTTTTTTCCTGAATATATTCAGGAAAAAACGCATACGCCCTTTTTGGCCAACCAAGCAACCTGGAAAGGCAAATCAGCGCTACAAAGAAGTCTCGCTTCCCATCGGTCAAAAGGGCCATGCTGAATAAAGTGTCAAAACCAGAAATGCAAAACAGGCCATGGAGAAACGGGAGCCTGGCTACGCTGATGGGCGGGATGTAAATTGCCAACAGCCACTCTGGAGAAGTGCACGGTGTGTCCTGAAACATCGAAAAAAATCAGCTTAGGGAGCATAGGGCACTTCCACTCATGGGCGTATAAATTGGGAAAACTAAAAATCAGCAAGACACAGGCACCCCAAAGTTTAGGGCTGCTCTGTTGACAAGAACCTCCACTTCGTTACACCTTAAATATCCCAGGAAAGAGAAAAATGGATAAAGAAGTTGTGGTCCTTATGTACAATGGAATATCACTCAGCCATAAAATCAACGTCATAAGGCTAGTAGCAGCAAGATGAGTGGATTTAGGTAGGACGATTCTAAGTGAAATAAGTCACACAGAAAAAGATACTTATCATAAGATATCACTTATAGAGGGAATATAAAAACCGCTACCCTTGAACTGAATTACAAATCAGAGCAGGGTAACACGTTTAGAAAACACACTATGGCTGCTTAACGGGAACGGTGAGGTGGGGTGATGCATAAAACAAGGGTTTCAAATTAGCTCAGATACCGTTCCATAAACCCAATAGGTAATAGACAAGACCTACTCCTTGCTCAGTGAATTGGACTCAACACCCCCTATTCACCGCCCAAGAATATATCTGACTAGTAAGAATCTTAAAACCTATGCATTGATATCTCTCTGTAAGTGAGTCCAGTGGGTGTAAAGCGGCAAAAACACAGCAGTGAAAAGCAGGTAAACCCCATTATAAAAATCAATTACTTTTAAAAACCCGTGAAACAAAGACAGTGAAAGAGAGAGAAATTCTTACAAAATTCGTTCAGGGGCTGTGATGCCACCTGGATTGACCATATCTAGACCCACAGTTGATTGAGACATAAGGGTGGACACTCTTGGGGCTGAGAGGTTTGGTGAGGTTGGGTGAGCAAACGCAGACCCTTTAAAGTAATACTGCGTGGTACCCATCCCATGGGTCCCAAATCTCCAGGTTCAAGGGCATCTTCCTACATCGAAAGCATGCATGAGAAACCCAGAAGATGGTACACCGTGCGATCCGGAAAGGTTTTCAAAACGCACCTCATTTCTCATCGCCTTGTGCTCGGGTTTGCCATTCCAGCCGCTTTACTAGCAATCTCCCTCCTTGGAGAATCAGCACCTTTAACCTCCTGTTCCGTACAGGTTGCAATTTGTCCTGAGGATGAACGGGAAGAGGGGGAACCAATGAGAGACTAGCTCTAGGTGTTGGGACAGGCACAGGTCACTCTATTTTCCCCTCAGGAAGAAGAATTAACCACAGGCTCAGCCTGCCGCCCGGGACCAGAATAGGGCCTGAAGCAATCCTGCGCTTTTGCGGCCAGCTCCCAAGAAAGCGAGTTGAAAAATGGAGCTCAGGGGCACTGCAATTCACAAACCTGCAGACTTATAAAGGATGACTCTCGTCCACAAATATATTGAGGGAAGGCAACGAAGAGGATTGGAAAGCAAGGCAGAATTGCAGGAAACAGATTTCAGGAGGGAGATTCGAATCGCCTTTAAAGCACAGGAAAAGCGGCAAAACCTCGACAATGATGCCCTTGGCCAAAAAGGGCGTATGCGTTTTTTCCTGAATATATTCAGGAAAAAACGCATACGCCCTTTTTGGCCAACCAAGCAACCTGGAAAGGCAAATCAGCGCTACAAAGAAGTCTCGCTTCCCATCGGTCAAAAGGGCCATGCTGAATAAAGTGTCAAAACCAGAAATGCAAAACAGGCCATGGAGAAACGGGAGCCTGGCTACGCTGATGGGCGGGATGTAAATTGCCAACAGCCACTCTGGAGAAGTGCACGGTGTGTCCTGAAACATCGAAAAAAATCAGCCTAGGGAGCATAGGGCACTTCCACTCATGGGCGTATAAATTGGGAAAACTAAAAATCAGCAAGACACAGGCACCCCAAAGTTTAGGGCTGCTCTGTTGACAAGAACCTCCACTTCGTTACACCTTAAATATCCCAGGAAAGAGAAAAATGGATAAAGAAGTTGTGGTCCTTATGTACAATGGAATATCACTCAGCCATGAAATCAACGTCATAAGGCTAGTAGCAGCAAGATGAGTGGATTTAGGTAGGACGATTCTAAGTGAAATAAGTCACACAGAAAAAGATACTTATCATAAGATATCACTTATAGAGGGAATATAAAAACCGCTACCCTTGAACTGAATTACAAATCAGAGCAGGGTAACACGTTTAGAAAACACACTATGGCTGCTTAACGGGAAAGGTGAGGTGGGGTGATGCATAAAACAAGGGTTTCAAATTAGCTCATATACCGTTCCATAAACCCAATAGGTAATAGACAAGACCTACTCCTTGCTCAGTGAATTGGACTCAACACCCCCTATTCACCGCCCAAGAATATATCTGACTAGTAAGAATCTTAAAACCTATGCATTGATATCTCTCTTTAAGTGAGTCCAGTGGGTGTAAAACGGCAAAAACACAGCAGTGAAAAGCAGGTAAACCACATTATAAAAATCAATTACTTTTAAAAACCCGTGAAACAAAGACAGTGAAAGAGAGAGAAATTCTTACAAAATTCGTTCAGGGGCTGTGATGCCACCTGGATTGACCATATCTAGACCCACAGTTGATTGAGACATAAGGGTGGACACTCTTGGGGCTGAGAGGTTTGGTGAGGTTGGGTGAGCAAACGCAGACCCTTTAAAGTAATACTGCGTGGTACCCATCCCATGGGTCCCAAATCTCCAGGTTCAAGGGCATCTTCCTACATCGAAAGCATGCATGAGAAACCCAGAAGATGGTACACCGTGTGATCCGGAAAGGTTTTCAAAACGCACCTCATTTCTCATCTCCTTGTGCTCGGGTTTGCCATTCTAGCCGCTTTACTAGCAATCTCCCTCCTTGGAGAATCAGCACCTTTAACCTCCTGTTCCGTACAGGTTGCAATTTGTCCTGAGGATGAACGGGAAGAGGGGGAACCAATGAGAGACTAGCTCTAGGTGTTGGGACAGGCACAGGTCACTCTATTTTCCCATCAGGAAGAAGAATTAACCACAGGCTCAGCCTGCCGCCCGGGACCAGAATAGGGCCTGAAGCAATCCTGCGCTTTTGCGGCCAGCTCCCAAGAAAGCGAGTTGAAAAATGAAGCTCAGGGGCACTGCAATTCACAAACCTGCAGACTTATAAATGATGACTCTCGTCCACAAATATATTGAGGGAAGGCAACGAAGAGGATTTGAAAGCAAGGCAGAATTGCAGGAAACAGATTTCAGGAGGGAGATTCGAATCGCCTTTAAAGCACAGGAAAAGCGGCAAAACCTCGACAATGATGCCCTTGGCCAAAAAGGGCGTATGCGTTTTTTCCTGAATATATTCAGGAAAAAACGCATACGCCCTTTTTGGCCAACCAAGCAACCTGGAAAGGCAAATCAGCGCTACAAAGAAGTCTCGCTTCCCATCGGTCAAAAGGGCCATGCTGAATAAAGTGTCAAAACCAGAAATGCAAAACAGGCCATGGAGAAACGGGAGCCTGGCTACGCTGATGGGCGGGATGTAAATTGCCAACAGCCACTCTGGAGAAGTGCACGGTGTGTCCTGAAACATCGAAAAAAATCAGCCTAGGGACCATAGGGCACTTCCACTCATGGGCGTATAAATTGGGAAAACTAAAAATCAGCAAGACACAGGCACCCCAAAGTTTAGGGCTGCTCTGTTGACAAGAACCTCCACTTCGTTACACCTTAAATATCCCAGGAAAGAGAAAAATGGATAAAGAAATTGTGGTCCTTATGTACAATGGAATATCACTCAGCCATGAAATCAACGTCATAAGGCTAGTAGCAGCAAGATGAGTGGATTTAGGTAGGACGATTCTAAGTGAAATAAGTCACACAGAAAAAGATACTTATCATAAGATATCACTTATAGAGGGAATATAAAAACCGCTACCCTTGAACTGAATTACAAATCAGAGCAGGGTAACACGTTTAGAAAACACACTATGGCTGCTTAACGGGAAAGGTGAGGTGGGGTGATGCATAAAA
Organism: Balaenoptera physalus; assembly: GCF_965194825.1. Taxonomy (NCBI): domain Eukaryota; kingdom Metazoa; phylum Chordata; class Mammalia; order Artiodactyla; family Balaenopteridae; genus Balaenoptera; species Balaenoptera physalus. The sequence continues at coordinate 79,505 of NW_028125099.1, forward strand.
CAAGGGTTTCAAATTAGCTCAGATACCGTTCCATAAACCCAATAGGTAATAGACAAGACCTACTCCTTGCTCAGTGAATTGGACTCAACACCCCCTATTCACCACCCAAGAATATATCTGACTAGTAAGAATCTTAAAACCTATGCATTGATATCTCTCTGTAAGTGAGTCCAGTGGGTGTAAAGCGGCAAAAACACAGCAGTGAAAAGCAGGTAAACCCCATTATAAAAATCAATTACTTTTAAAAACCCGTGAAACAAAGACAGTGAAAGAGAGAGAAATTCTTACAAAATTCGTTCAGGGGCTGTGATGCCACCTGGATTGACCATATCTAGACCCACAGTTGATTGAGACATAAGGGTGGACACTCTTGGGGCTGAGAGGTTTGGTGAGGTTGGGTGAGCAAACGCAGACCCTTTAAAGTAATACTGCGTGGTACCCATCACATGGGTCCCAAATCTCCAGGTTCAAGGGCATCTTCCTACATCGAAAGCATGCATGAGAAACCCAGAAGATGGTACACCGTGTGATCCGGAAAGGTTTTCAAAACGCACCTCATTTCTCATCTCCTTGTGCTCGGGTTTGCCATTCCAGCCGCTTTACTAGCAATCTCCCTCCTTGGAGAATCAGCACCTTTAACCTCCTGTTCCGTACAGGTTGCAATTTGTCCTGAGGATGAACGGGAAGAGGGGGAACCAATGAGAGACTAGCTCTAGGTGTTGGGACAGGCACAGGTCACTCTATTTTCCCATCAGGAAGAAGAATTAACCACAGGCTCAGCCTGCCGCCCGGGACCAGAATAGGGCCTGAAGCAATCCTGCGCTTTTGCGGCCAGCTCCCAAGAAAGCGAGTTGAAAAATGGAGCTCAGGGGCACTGCAATTCACAAACCTGCAGACTTATAAATGATGACTCTCGTCCACAAATATATTGAGGGAAGGCAACGAAGAGGATTGGAAAGCAAGGCAGAATTGCAGGAAACAGATTTCAGGAGGGAGATTCGAATCGCCTTTAAAGCACAGGAAAAGCGGCAAAACCTCGACAATGATGCCCTTGGCCAAAAAGGGCGTATGCGTTTTTTCCTGAATATATTCAGGAAAAAACGCATACGCCCTTTTTGGCCAACCAAGCAACCTGGAAAGGCAAATCAGCGCTACAAAGAAGTCTCGCTTCCCATCGGTCAAAAGGGCCATGCTGAATAAAGTGTCAAAACCAGAAATGCAAAACAGGCCATGGAGAAACGGGAGCCTGGCTACGCTGATGGGCGGGATGTAAATTGCCAACAGCCACTCTGGAGAAGTGCACGGTGTGTCCTGAAACATCGAAAAAAATCAGCCTAGGGAGCATAGGGCACTTCCACTCATGGGCGTATAAATTGGGAAAACTAAAAATCAGCAAGACACAGGCACCCCAAAGTTTAGGGCTGCTCTGTTGACAAGAACCTCCACTTCGTTACACCTTAAATATCCCAGGAAAGAGAAAAATGGATAAAGAAGTTGTGGTCCTTATGTACAATGGAATATCACTCAGCCATGAAATCAACGTCATAAGGCTAGTAGCAGCAAGATGAGTGGATTTAGGTAGGACGATTCTAAGTGAAATAAGTCACACAGAAAAAGATACTTATCATAAGATATCACTTATAGAGGGAATATAAAAACCGCTACCCTTGAACTGAATTACAAATCAGAGCTGGGTAACACGTTTAGAAAACACACTATGGCTGCTTAACGGGAAAGGTGAGGTGGGGTGATGCATAAAACAAGGGTTTCAAATTAGCTCAGATACCGTTCCATAAACCCAATAGGTAATAGACAAGACCTACTCCTTGCTCAGTGAATTGGACTCAACACCCCCTATTCACCGCCCAAGAATATATCTGACTAGTAAGAATCTTAAAACCTATGCATTGATATCTCTCTGTAAGTGAGTCCAGTGGGTGTAAAGCGGCAAAAACACAGCAGTGAAAAGCAGGTAAACCCCATTATAAAAATCAATTACTTTTAAAAACCCGTGAAACAAAGACAGTGAAAGAGAGAGAAATTCTTACAAAATTCGTTCAGGGGCTGTGATGCCACCTGGATTGACCATATCTAGACCCACAGTTGATTGAGACATAAGGGTGGACACTCTTGGGGCTGAGAGGTTTGGTGAGGTTGGGTGAGCAAACGCAGACCCTTTAAAGTAATACTGCGTGGTACCCATCCCATGGGTCCCAAATCTCCAGGTTCAAGGGCATCTTCCTACATCGAAAGCATGCATGAGAAACCCAGAAGATGGTACACCGTGTGATCCGGAAAGGTTTTCAAAACGCACCTCATTTCTCATCTCCTTGTGCTCGGGTTTGCCATTCCAGCCGCTTTACTAGCAATCTCCCTCCTTGGAGAATCAGCACCTTTAACCTCCTGTTCCGTACAGGTTGCAATTTGTCCTGAGGATGAACGGGAAGAGGGGGAACCAATGAGAGACTAGCTCTAGGTGTTGGGACAGGCACAGGTCACTCTATTTTCCCCTCAGGAAGAAGAATTAACCACAGGCTCAGCCTGCCGCCCGGGACCAGAATAGGGCCTGAAGCAATCCTGCGCTTTTGCGGCCAGCTCCCAAGAAAGCGAGTTGAAAAATGGAGCTCAGGGGCACTGCAATTCACAAACCTGCAGACTTATAAATGATGACTCTCGTCCACAAATATATTGAGGGAAGGCAACGAAGAGGATTGGAAAGCAAGGCAGAATTGCAGGAAACAGATTTCAGGAGGGAGATTCGAATCGCCTTTAAAGCACAGGAAAAGCGGCAAAACCTCGACAATGATGCCCTTGGCCAAAAAGGGCGTATGCGTTTTTTCCTGAATATATTCAGGAAAAAACGCATACGCCCTTTTTGGCCAACCAAGCAACCTGGAAAGGCAAATCAGCGCTACAAAGAAGTCTCGCTTCCCATCGGTCAAAAGGGCCATGCTGAATAAAGTGTCAAAACCAGAAATGCAAAACAGGCCATGGAGAAACGGGAGCCTGGCTACGCTGATGGGCGGGATGTAAATTGCCAACAGCCACTCTGGAGAAGTGCACGGTGTGTCCTGAAACATCGAAAAAAATCAGCCTAGGGAGCATAGGGCACTTCCACTCATGGGCGTATAAATTGGGAAAACTAAAAATCAGCAAGACACAGGCACCCCAAAGTTTAGGGCTGCTCTGTTGACAAGAACCTCCACTTCGTTACACCTTAAATATCCCAGGAAAGAGAAAAATGGATAAAGAAGTTGTGGTCCTTATGTACAATGGAATATCACTCAGCCATGAAATCAACGTCATAAGGCTAGTAGCAGCAAGATGAGTGGATTTAGGTAGGACGATTCTAAGTGAAATAAGTCACACAGAAAAAGATACTTATCATAAGATATCACTTATAGAGGGAATATAAAAACCGCTACCCTTGAACTGAATTACAAATCAGAGCAGGGTAACACGTTTAGAAAACACACTATGGCTGCTTAACGGGAAAGGTGAGGTGGGGTGATGCATAAAACAAGGGTTTCAAATTAGCTCAGATACCGTTCCATAAACCCAATAGGTAATAGACAAGACCTACTCCTTGCTCAGTGAATTGGACTCAACACCCCCTATTCACCACCCAAGAATATATCTGACTAGTAAGAATCTTAAAACCTATGCATTGATATCTCTCTGTAAGTGAGTCCAGTGGGTGTAAAGCGGCAAAAACACAGCAGTGAAAAGCAGGTAAACCCCATTATAAAAATCAATTACTTTTAAAAACCCGTGAAACAAAGACAGTGAAAGAGAGAGAAATTCTTACAAAATTCGTTCAGGGGCTGTGATGCCACCTGGATTGACCATATCTAGACCCACAGTTGATTGAGACATAAGGGTGGACACTCTTGGGGCTGAGAGGTTTGGTGAGGTTGGGTGAGCAAACGCAGACCCTTTAAAGTAATACTGCGTGGTACCCATCCCATGGGTCCCAAATCTCCAGGTTCAAGGGCATCTTCCTACATCGAAAGCATGCATGAGAAACCCAGAAGATGGTACACCGTGTGATCCGGAAAGGTTTTCAAAACGCACCTCATTTCTCATCTCCTTGTGCTCGGGTTTGCCATTCCAGCCGCTTTACTAGCAATCTCCCTCCTTGGAGAATCAGCACCTTTAACCTCCTGTTCCGTACAGGTTGCAATTTGTCCTGAGGATGAACGGGAAGAGGGGGAACCAATGAGAGACTAGCTCTAGGTGTTGGGACAGGCACAGGTCACTCTATTTTCCCATCAGGAAGAAGAATTAACCACAGGCTCAGCCTGCCGCCCGGGACCAGAATAGGGCCTGAAGCAATCCTGCGCTTTTGCGGCCAGCTCCCAAGAAAGCGAGTTGAAAAATGGAGCTCAGGGGCACTGCAATTCACAAACCTGCAGACTTATAAATGATGACTCTCGTCCACAAATATATTGAGGGAAGGCAACGAAGAGGATTGGAAAGCAAGGCAGAATTGCAGGAAACAGATTTCAGGAGGGAGATTCGAATCGCCTTTAAAGCACAGGAAAAGCGGCAAAACCTCGACAATGATGCCCTTGGCCAAAAAGTGCGTATGCGTTTTTTCCTGAATATATTCAGGAAAAAACGCATACGCCCTTTTTGGCCAACCAAGCAACCTGGAAAGGCAAATCAGCGCTACAAAGAAGTCTGGCTTCCCATCGGTCAAAAGGGCCATGCTGAATAAAGTGTCAAAACCAGAAATGCAAAACAGGCCATGGAGAAACGGGAGCCTGGCTACGCTGATGGGCGGGATGTAAATTGCCAACAGCCACTCTGGAGAAGTGCACGGTGTGTCCTGAAACATCGAAAAAAATCAGCCTAGGGAGCATAGGGCACTTCCACTCATGGGCGTATAAATTGGGAAAACTAAAAATCAGCAAGACACAGGCACCCCAAAGTTTAGGGCTGCTCTGTTGACAAGAACCTCCACTTCGTTACACCTTAAATATCCCAGGAAAGAGAAAAATGGATAAAGAAGTTGTGGTCCTTATGTACAATGGAATATCACTCAGCCATGAAATCAACGTCATAAGGCTAGTAGCAGCAAGATGAGTGGATTTAGGTAGGACGATTCTAAGTGAAATAAGTCACACAGAAAAAGATACTTATCATAAGATATCACTTATAGAGGGAATATAAAAACCGCTACCCTTGAACTGAATTACAAATCAGAGCTGGGTAACACGTTTAGAAAACACACTATGGCTGCTTAACGGGAAAGGTGAGGTGGGGTGATGCATAAAACAAGGGTTTCAAATTAGCTCAGATACCGTTCCATAAACCCAATAGGTAATAGACAAGACCTACTCCTTGCTCAGTGAATTGGACTCAACACCCCCTATTCACCGCCCAAGAATATATCTGACTAGTAAGAATCTTAAAACCTATGCATTGATATCTCTCTGTAAGTGAGTCCAGTGGGTGTAAAGCGGCAAAAACACAGCAGTGAAAAGCAGGTAAACCCCATTATAAAAATCAATTACTTTTAAAAACCCGTGAAACAAAGACAGTGAAAGAGAGAGAAATTCTTACAAAATTCGTTCAGGGGCTGTGATGCCACCTGGATTGACCATATCTAGACCCACAGTTGATTGAGACATAAGGGTGGACACTCTTGGGGCTGAGAGGTTTGGTGAGGTTGGGTGAGCAAACGCAGACCCTTTAAAGTAATACTGCGTGGTACCCATCCCATGGGTCCCAAATCTCCAGGTTCAAGGGCATCTTCCTACATCGAAAGCATGCATGAGAAACCCAGAAGATGGTACACCGTGTGATCCGGAAAGGTTTTCAAAACGCACCTCATTTCTCATCTCCTTGTGCTCGGGTTTGCCATTCCAGCCGCTTTACTAGCAATCTCCCTCCTTGGAGAATCAGCACCTTTAACCTCCTGTTCCGTACAGGTTGCAATTTGTCCTGAGGATGAACGGGAAGAGGGGGAACCAATGAGAGACTAGCTCTAGGTGTTGGGACAGGCACAGGTCACTCTATTTTCCCATCAGGAAGAAGAATTAACCACAGGCTCAGCCTGCCGCCCGGGACCAGAATAGGGCCTGAAGCAATCCTGCGCTTTTGCGGCCAGCTCCCAAGAAAGCGAGTTGAAAAATGGAGCTCAGGGGCACTGCAATTCACAAACCTGCAGACTTATAAATGATGACTCTCGTCCACAAATATATTGAGGGAAGGCAACGAAGAGGATTGGAAAGCAAGGCAGAATTGCAGGAAACAGATTTCAGGAGGGAGATTCGAATCGCCTTTAAAGCACAGGAAAAGCGGCAAAACCTCGACAATGATGCCCTTGGCCAAAAAGGGCGTATGCGTTTTTTCCTGAATATATTCAGGAAAAAACGCATACGCCCTTTTTGGCCAACCAAGCAACCTGGAAAGGCAAATCAGCGCTACAAAGAAGTCTCGCTTCCCATCGGTCAAAAGGGCCATGCTGAATAAAGTGTCAAAACCAGAAATGCAAAACAGGCCATGGAGAAACGGGAGCCTGGCTACGCTGATGGGCGGGATGTAAATTGCCAACAGCCACTCTGGAGAAGTGCACGGTGTGTCCTGAAACATCGAAAAAAATCAGCCTAGGGAGCGTAGGGCACTTCCACTCATGGGCGTATAAATTGGGAAAACTAAAAATCAGCAAGACACAGGCACCCCAAAGTTTAGGGCTGCTCTGTTGACAAGAACCTCCACTTCGTTACACCTTAAATATCCCAGGAAAGAGAAAAATGGATAAAGAAGTTGTGGTCCTTATGTACAATGGAATATCACTCAGCCATGAAATCAACGTCATAAGGCTAGTAGCAGCAAGATGAGTGGATTTAGGTAGGACGATTCTAAGTGAAATAAGTCACACAGAAAAAGATACTTATCATAAGATATCACTTATAGAGGGAATATAAAAACCGCTACCCTTGAACTGAATTACAAATCAGAGCAGGGTAACACGTTTAGAAAACACACTATGGCTGCTTAACGGGAAAGGTGAGGTGGGGTGATGCATAAAACAAGGGTTTCAAATTAGCTCAGATACCGTTCCATAAACCCAATAGGTAATAGACAAGACCTACTCCTTGCTCAGTGAATTGGACTCAACACCCCCTATTCACCGCCCAAGAATATATCTGACTAGTAAGAATCTTAAAACCTATGCATTGATATCTCTCTGTAAGTGAGTCCAGTGGGTGTAAAGCGGCAAAAACACAGCAGTGAAAAGCAGGTAAACCCCATTATAAAAATCAATTACTTTTAAAAACCCGTGAAACAAAGACAGTGAAAGAGAGAGAAATTCTTACAAAATTCGTTCAGGGGCTGTGATGCCACCTGGATTGACCATATCTAGACCCACAGCTGACTGAGACACAAGGGTGGAAACTCTTGGGGCTGAGAGGTTTGGTGAGGTTGGGTGAGCAAACGCAGACCCTTTAAAGTAATACTGCATGGTACCCATCCCATGGGTCCCAAAACTCCAGGTTCAAGGGCATCTTCCTACATCGAAAGCATGCATGAGAAACCCAGAAGATGGTACACCGTGTGATCCGGAAAGGTTTTCAAAACGCACCTCATTTCTCATCTCCTTGTGCTCGGGTTTGCCATTCCAGCCACTTTACTAGCAATCTCCCTCCTTGGAGAATCAGCACCTTTAACCTCCTGTTCCGTACAGGTTGCAATTTGTCCTGAGGATGAACGGGAAGAGGGGGAACCAATGAGAGACTAGCTCTAGGTGTTGGGACAGGCACAGGTCACTCTATTTTCCCATCAGGAAGAATATTTAACCACAGGCTCAGCCTGCCGCCCGGGACCAGAATAGGGCCTGAAGCAATCCTGCGCTTTTGCGGCCAGCTCCCAAGAAAGCGAGTTGAAAAATGGAGCTCAGGGGCACTGCAATTCACAAACCTGCAGACTTATAAATGATGACTCTCGTCCACAAATATATTGAGGGAAGGCAACGAAGAGGATTGGAAAGCAAGGCAGAATTGCAGGAAACAGATTTCAGGAGGGAGATTCGAATCGCCTTTAAAGCACAGGAAAAGCGGCAAAACCTCGACAATGATGCCCTTGGCCAAAAAGGGCGTATGCGTTTTTTCCTGAATATATTCAGGAAAAAACGCATACGCCCTTTTTGGCCAACCAAGCAACCTGGAAAGGCAAATCAGCGCTACAAAGAAGTCTCGCTTCCCATCGGTCAAAAGGGCCATGCTGAATAAAGTGTCAAAACCAGAAATGCAAAACAGGCCATGGAGAAACGGGAGCCTGGCTACGCTGATGGGCGGGATGTAAATTGCCAACAGCCACTCTGGAGAAGTGCACGGTGTGTCCTGAAACATCGAAAAAAATCAGCCTAGGGAGCATAGGGCACTTCCACTCATGGGCGTATAAATTGGGAAAACTAAAAATCAGCAAGACACAGGCACCCCAAAGTTTAGGGCTGCTCTGTTGACAAGAACCTCCACTTCGTTACACCTTAAATATCCCAGGAAAGAGAAAAATGGATAAAGAAGTTGTGGTCCTTATGTACAATGGAATATCACTCAGCCATGAAATCAACGTCATAAGGCTAGTAGCAGCAAGATGAGTGGAATTAGGTAGGACGATTCTAAGTGAAATAAGTCACACAGAAAAAGATACTTATCATAAGATATCACATATAGAGGGAATATAAAAACCGCTACCCTTGAACTGAATTACAAATCAGAGCAGGGTAACACGTTTAGAAAACACACTATGGCTGCTTAACGGGAAAGGTGAGGTGGGGTGATGCATAAAACAAGGGTTTCAAATTAGCTCAGATACCGTTCCATAAACCCAATAGGTAATAGACAAGACCTACTCCTTGCTCAGTGAATTGGACTCAACACCCCCTATTCACCGCCCAAGAATATATCTGACTAGTAAGAATCTTAAAACCTATGCATTGATATCTCTCTGTAAGTGAGTCCAGTGGGTGTAAAGCGGCAAAAACACAGCAGTGAAAAGCAGGTAAACCCCATTATAAAAATCAATTACTTTTAAAAACCCGTGAAACAAAGACAGTGAAAGAGAGAGAAATTCTTACAAAATTCGTTCAGGGGCTGTGATGCCACCTGGATTGACCATATCTAGACCCACAGTTGATTGAGACATAAGGGTGGACACTCTTGGGGCTGAGAGGTTTGGTGAGGTTGGGTGAGCAAACGCAGACCCTTTAAAGTAATACTGCGTGGTACCCATCCCATGGGTCCCAAATCTCCAGGTTCAAGGGCATCTTCCGCCATCGAAAGCATGCATGAGAAACCCAGAAGATGGTACACCGTGTGATCCGGAAAGGTTTTCAAAACGCACCTCATTTCTCATCTCCTTGTGCTCGGGTTTGCCATTCCAGCCGCTTTACTAGCAATCTCCCTCCTTGGAGAATCAGCACCTTTAACCTCCTGTTCCGTACAGGTTGCAATTTGTCCTGAGGATGAACGGGAAGAGGGGGAACCAATGAGAGACTAGCTCTAGGTGTTGGGACAGGCACAGGTCACTCTATTTTCCCATCAGGAAGAAGAATTAACCACAGGTTCAGCCTGCCGCCCGGGACCAGAATAGGGCCTGAAGCAATCCTGCGCTTTTGCGGCCAGCTCCCAAGAAAGCGAGTTGAAAAATGGAGCTCAGGGGCACTGCAATTCACAAACCTGCAGACTTATAAATGATGACTCTCGTCCACAAATATATTGAGGGAAGGCAACGAAGAGGATTGGAAAGCAAGGCAGAATTGCAGGAAACAGATTTCAGGAGGGAGATTCGAATCGCCTTTAAAGCACAGGAAAAGCGGCAAAACCTCGACAATGATGCCCTTGGCCAAAAAGGGCGTATGCGTTTTTTCCTGAATATATTCAGGAAAAAACGCATACGCCCTTTTTGGCCAACCAAGCAACCTGGAAAGGCAAATCAGCGCTACAAAGAAGTCTCGCTTCCCATCGGTCAAAAGGGCCATGCTGAATAAAGTGTCAAAACCAGAAACGCAAAACAGGCCATGGAGAAACGGGAGCCTGGCTACGCTGATGGGCGGGATGTAAATTGCCAACAGCCACTCTGGAGAAGTGCACGGTGTGTCCTGAAACATCGAAAAAAATCAGCCTAGGGAGCATAGGGCACTTCCACTCATGGGCGTATAAATTGGGAAAACTAAAAATCAGCAAGACACAGGCACCCCAAAGTTTAGGGCTGCTCTGCTGACAAGAACCTCCACTTCGTTACACCTTAAATATCCCAGGAAAGAGAAAAATGGATAAAGAAGTTGTGGTCCTTATGTACAATGGAATATCACTCAGCCATGAAATCAACGTCATAAGGCTAGTAGCAGCAAGATGAGTGGATTTAGGTAGGACGATTCTAAGTGAAATAAGTCACACAGAAAAAGATACTTATCATAAGATATCACTTATAGAGGGAATATAAAAACCGCTACCCTTGAACTGAATTACAAATCAGAGCAGGGTAACACGTTTAGAAAACACACTATGGCTGCTTAACGGGAAAGGTGAGGTGGGGTGATGCATAAAACAAGGGTTTCAAATTAGCTCAGATACCGTTCCATAAACCCAATAGGTAATAGACAAGACCTACTCCTTGCTCAGTGAATTGGACTCAACACCCCCTATTCACCGCCCAAGAATATATCTGACTAGTAAGAATCTTAAAACCTATGCATTGATATCTCTCTGTAAGTGAGTCCAGTGGGTGTAAAGCGGCAAAAACACAGCAGTGAAAAGCAGGTAAACCCCATTATAAAAATCAATTACTTTTAAAACCCGTGAAACAAAGACAGTGAAAGAGAGAGAAATTCTTACAAAATTCGTTCAGGGGCTGTGATGCCACCTGGATTGACCATATCTAGACCCACAGTTGATTGAGACATAAGGGTGGACACTCTTGGGGCTGAGAGGTTTGGTGAGGTTGGGTGAGCAAACGCAGACCCTTTAAAGTAATACTGCGTGGTACCCATCCCATGGGTCCCAAATCTCCAGGTTCAAGGGCATCTTCCTACATCGAAAGCATGCATGAGAAACCCAGAAGATGGTACACCGTGTGATCCGGAAAGGTTTTCAAAACGCACCTCATTTCTCATCTCCTTGTGCTCGGGTTTGCCATTCCAGCCGCTTTACTAGCAATCTCCCTCCTTGGAGAATCAGCACCTTTAACCTCCTCTTCCGTACAGGTTGCAATTTGTCCTGAGGATGAACGGGAAGAGGGGGAACCAATGAGAGACTAGCTCTAGGTGTTGGGACAGGCACAGGTCACTCTATTTTCCCATCAGGAAGAAGAATTAACCACAGGCTCAGCCTGCCGCCCGGGACCAGAATAGGGCCTGAAGCAATCCTGCGCTTTTGCGGCCAGCTCCCAAGAAAGCGAGTTGAAAAATGGAGCTCAGGGGCACTGCAATTCACAAACCTGCAGACTTATAAATGATGACTCTCGTCCACAAATATATTGAGGGAAGGCAACGAAGAGGATTGGAAAGCAAGGCAGAATTGCAGGAAACAGATTTCAGGAGGGAGATTCGAATCGCCTTTAAAGCACAGGAAAAGCGGCAAAACCTCGACAATGATGCCCTTGGCCAAAAAGGGCGTATGCGTTTTTTCCTGAATATATTCAGTAAAAAACGCATACGCCCTTTTTGGCCAACCAAGCAACCTGGAAAGGCAAATCAGCGCTACAAAGAAGTCTCGCTTCCCATCGGTCAAAAGGGCCATGCTGAATAAAGTGTCAAAACCAGAAACGCAAAACAGGCCATGGAGAAACGGGAGCCTGGCTACGCTGATGGGCGGGATGTAAATTGCCAACAGCCACTCTGGAGAAGTGCACGGTGTGTCCTGAAACATCGAAAAAAATCAGCCTAGGGAGCATAGGGCACTTCCACTCATGGGCGTATAAATTGGGAAAACTAAAAATCAGCAAGACACAGGCACCCCAAAGTTTAGGGCTGCTCTGTTGACAAGAACCTCCACTTCGTTACACCTTAAATATCCCAGGAAAGAGAAAAATGGATAAAGAAGTTGTGGTCCTTATGTACAATGGAATATCACTCAGCCATGAAATCAACGTCATAAGGCTAGTAGCAGCAAGATGAGTGGATTTAGGTAGGACGATTCTAAGTGAAATAAGTCACACAGAAAAAGATACTTATCATAAGATATCACTTATAGAGGGAATATAAAAACCGCTACCCTTGAACTGAATTACAAATCAGAGCTGGGTAACACGTTTAGAAAACACACTATGGCTGCTTAACGGGAAAGGTGAGGTGGGGTGATGCATAAAACAAGGGTTTCAAATTAGCTCAGATACCGTTCCATAAACCCAATAGGTAATAGACAAGACCTACTCCTTGCTCAGTGAATTGGACTCAACACCCCCTATTCACCGCCCAAGAATATATCTGACTAGTAAGAATCTTAAAACCTATGCATTGATATCTCTCTGTAAGTGAGTCCAGTGGGTGTAAAGCGGCAAAAACACAGCAGTGAAAAGCAGGTAAACCCCATTATAAAAATCAATTACTTTTAAAAACCCGTGAAACAAAGACAGTGAAAGAGAGAGAAATTCTTACAAAATTCGTTCAGGGGCTGTGATGCCACCTGGATTGACCATATCTAGACCCACAGTTGATTGAGACATAAGGGTGGACACTCTTGGGGCTGAGAGGTTTGGTGAGGTTGGGTGAGCAAACGCAGACCCTTTACAGTAATACTGCGTGGTACCCATCCCATGGGTCCCAAATCTCCAGGTTCAAGGGCATCTTCCTACATCGAAAGCATGCATGAGAAACCCAGAAGATGGTACACCGTGTGATCCGGAAAGGTTTTCAAAACGCACCTCATTTCTCATCTCCTTGTGCTCGGGTTTGCCATTCCAGCCGCTTTACTAGCAATCTCCCTCCTTGGAGAATCAGCACCTTTAACCTCCTGTTCCGTACAGGTTGCAATTTGTCCTGAGGATGAACGGGAAGAGGGGGAACCAATGAGAGACTAGCTCTAGGTGTTGGGACAGGCACAGGTCACTCTATTTTCCCATCAGGAAGAAGAATTAACCACAGGCTCAGCCTGCCGCCCGGGACCAGAATAGGGCATGAAGCAATCCTGCGCTTTTGCGGCCAGCTCCCAAGAAAGCGAGTTGAAAAATGGAGCTCAGGGGCACTGCAATTCACAAACCTGCAGACTTATAAATGATGACTCTCGTCCACAAATATATTGAGGGAAGGCAACGAAGAGGATTGGAAAGCAAGGCAGAATTGCAGGAAACAGATTTCAGGAGGGAGATTCAAATCGCCTTTAAAGCACAGGAAAAGCGGCAAAACCTCGACAATGATGCCCTTGGCCAAAAAGGGCGTATGCGTTTTTTCCTGAATATATTCAGGAAAAAACGCATACGCCCTTTTTGGCCAACCAAGCAACCTGGAAAGGCAAATCAGCGCTACAAAGAAGTCTCGCTTCCCATCGGTCAAAAGGGCCATGCTGAATAAAGTGTCAAAACCAGAAACGCAAAACAGGCCATGGAGAAACGGGAGCCTGGCTACGCTGATGGGCGGGATGTAAATTGCCAACAGCCACTCTGGAGAAGTGCACGGTGTGTCCTGAAACATCGAAAAAAATCAGCCTAGGGAGCATAGGGCACTTCCACTCATGGGCGTATAAATTGGGAAAACTAAAAATCAGCAAGACACAGGCACCCCAAAGTTTAGGGCTGCTCTGTTGACAAGAACCTCCACTTCGTTACACCTTAAATATCCCAGGAAAGAGAAAAATGGATAAAGAAGTTGTGGTCCTTATGTACAATGGAATATCACTCAGCCATGAAATCAACGTCATAAGGCTAGTAGCAGCAAGATGAGTGGATTTAGGTAGGACGATTCTAAGTGAAATAAGTCACACAGAAAAAGATACTTATCATAAGATATCACTTATAGAGGGAATATAAAAACCGCTACCCTTGAACTGAATTACAAATCAGAGCTGGGTAACACGTTTAGAAAACAAACTATGGCTGCTTAACGGGAAAGGTGAGGTGGGGTGATGCATAAAACAAGGGTTTCAAATTAGCTCAGATACCGTTCCATAAACCCAATAGGTAATAGACAAGACCTACTCCTTGCTCAGTGAATTGGACTCAACACCCCCTATTCACCGCCCAAGAATATATCTGACTAGTAAGAATCTTAAAACCTATGCATTGATATCTCTCTATAAGTGAGTCAAGTGGGTGTAAAGCGGCAAAAACACAGCAGTGAAAAGCAGGTAAACCCCATTATAAAAATCAATTACTTTTAAAAACCCGTGAAACAAAGACAGTGAAAGAGAGAGAAATTCTTACAAAATTCGTTCAGGGGCTGTGATGCCACCTGGATTGACCATATCTAGACCCACAGTTGATTGAGACATAAGGGTGGACACTCTTGGGGCTGAGAGGTTTGGTGAGGTTGGGTGAGCAAACGCAGACCCTTTAAAGTAATACTGCGTGGTACCCATCCCATGGGTCCCAAATCTCCAGGTTCAAGGGCATCTTCCTACATCGAAAGCATGCATGAGAAACCCAGAAGATGGTACACCGTGTGATCCGGAAAGGTTTTCAAAACGCACCTCATTTCTCATCTCCTTGTGCTCGGGTTTGCCATTCCAGCCGCTTTACTAGCAATCTCCCTCCTTGGAGAATCAGCACCTTTAACCTCCTGTTCCGTACAGGTTGCAATTTGTCCTGAGGATGAACGGGAAGAGGGGGAACCAATGAGAGACTAGCTCTAGGTGTTGGGACAGGCACAGGTCACTCTATTTTCCCATCAGGAAGAAGAATTAACCACAGGCTCAGCCTGCCGCCCGGGACCAGAATAGGGCCTGAAGCAATCCTGCGCTTTTGCGGCCAGCTCCCAAGAAAGCGAGTTGAAAAATGGAGCTCAGGGGCACTGCAATTCACAAACCTGCAGACTTATAAATGATGACTCTCGTCCACAAATATATTGAGGGAAGGCAACGAAGAGGATTGGAAAGCAAGGCAGAATTGCAGGAAACAGATTTCAGGAGGGAGATTCGAATCGCCTTTAAAGCACAGGAAAAGCGGCAAAACCTCGACAATGATGCCCTTGGCCAAAAAGGGCGTATGCGTTTTTTCCTGAATATATTCAGGAAAAAACGCATACGCCCTTTTTGGCCAACCAAGCAACCTGGAAAGGCAAATCAGCGCTACAAAGAAGTCTCGCTTCCCATCGGTCAAAAGGGCCATGCTGAATAAAGTGTCAAAACCAGAAATGCAAAACAGGCCATGGAGAAACGGGAGCCTGGCTACGCTGATGGGCGGGATGTAAATTGCCAACAGCCACTCTGGAGAAGTGCACGGTGTGTCCTGAAACATCGAAAAAAATCAGCCTAGGGAGCATAGGGCACTTCCACTCATGGGCGTATAAATTGGGAAAACTAAAAATCAGCAAGACACAGGCACCCCAAAGTTTAGGGCTGCTCTGTTGACAAGAACCTCCACTTCGTTACACCTTAAATATCCCAGGAAAGAGAAAAATGGATAAAGAAGTTGTGGTCCTTATGTACAATGGAATATCACTCAGCCATGAAATCAACGTCATAAGGCTAGTAGCAGCAAGATGAGTGGATTTAGGTAGGACGATTCTAAGTGAAATAAGTCACACAGAAAAAGATACTTATCATAAGATATCACTTATAGAGGGAATATAAAAACCGCTACCCTTGAACTGAATTACAAATCAGAGCAGGGTAACACGTTTAGAAAACACACTATGGCTGCTTAACGGGAAAGGTGAGGTGGGGTGATGCATAAAACAAGGGTTTCAAATTAGCTCAGATACCGTTCCATAAACCCAATAGGTAATAGACAAGACCTACTCCTTGCTCAGTGAATTGGACTCAACACCCCCTATTCACCGCCCAAGAATATATCTGACTAGTAAGAATCTTAAAACCTATGCATTGATATCTCTCTGTAAGTGAGTCAAGTGGGTGTAAAGCGGCAAAAACACAGCAGTGAAAAGCAGGTAAACCCCATTATAAAAATCAATTACTTTTAAAAACCCGTGAAACAAAGACAGTGAAAGAGAGAGAAATTCTTACAAAATTCGTTCAGGGGCTGTGATGCCACCTGGATTGACCATATCTAGACCCACAGTTGATTGAGACATAAGGGTGGACACTCTTGGGGCTGAGAGGTTTGGTGAGGTTGGGTGAGCAAACGCAGACCCTTTAAAGTAATACTGCGTGGTACCCATCCCATGGGTCCCAAATCTCCAGGTTCAAGGGCATCTTCCTACATCGAAAGCATGCATGAGAAACCCAGAAGATGGTACACCGTGTGATCCGGAAAGGTTTTCAAAACGCACCTCATTTCTCATCTCCTTGTGCTCGGGTTTGCCATTCCAGCCGCTTTACTAGCAATCTCCCTCCTTGGAGAATCAGCACCTTTAACCTCCTGTTCCGTACAGGTTGCAATTTGTCCTGAGGATGAACGGGAAGAGGGGGAACCAATGAGAGACTAGCTCTAGGTGTTGGGACAGGCACAGGTCACTCTATTTTCCCATCAGGAAGAAGAATTAACCACAGGCTCAGCCTGCCGCCCGGGACCAGAATAGGGCCTGAAGCAATCCTGCGCTTTTGCGGCCAGCTCCCAAGAAAGCGAGTTGAAAAATGGAGCTCAGGGGCACTGCAATTCACAAACCTGCAGACTTATAAATGATGACTCTCGTCCACAAATATATTGAGGGAAGGCAACGAAGAGGATTGGAAAGCAAGGCAGAATTGCAGGAAACAGATTTCAGGAGGGAGATTCGAATCGCCTTTAAAGCACAGGAAAAGCGGCAAAACCTCGACAATGATGCCCTTGGCCAAAAAGGGCGTATGCGTTTTTTCCTGAATATATTCAGGAAAAAACGCATACGCCCTTTTTGGCCAACCAAGCAACCTGGAAAGGTAAATCAGCGCTACAAAGAAGTCTCGCTTCCCATCGGTCAAAAGGGCCATGCTGAATAAAGTGTCAAAACCAGAAATGCAAAACAGGCCATGGAGAAACGGGAGCCTGGCTACGATGATGGGCGGGATGTAAATTGCCAACAGCCACTCTGGAGAAGTGCACGGTGTGTCCTGAAACATCGAAAAAACTCAGCTTAGGGAGCATAGGGCACTTCCACTCATGGGCGTATAAATTGGGAAAACTAAAAATCAGCAAGACACAGGCACCCCAAAGTTTAGGGCTGCTCTGTTGACAAGAACCTCCACTTCGTTACACCTTAAATATCCCAGGAAAGAGAAAAATGGATAAAGAAGTTGTGGTCCTTATGTACAATGGAATATCACTCAGCCATGAAATCAACGTCATAAGGCTAGTAGCAGCAAGATGAGTGGATTTAGGTAGGACGATTCTAAGTGAAATAAGTCACACAGAAAAAGATACTTATCATAAGATATCACTTATAGAGGGAATATAAAAACCGCTACCCTTGAACTGAATTACAAATCAGAGCTGGGTAACACGTTTAGAAAACACACTATGGCTGCTTAACGGGAAAGGTGAGGTGGGGTGATGCATAAAACAAGGGTTTCAAATTAGCTCAGATACCGTTCCATAAACCCAATAGGTAATAGACAAGACCTACTCCTTGCTCAGTGAATTGGACTCAACACCCCCTATTCACCGCCCAAGAATATATCTGACTAGTAAGAATCTTAAAACCTATGCATTGATATCTCTCTGTAAGTGAGTCAAGTGGGTGTAAAGCGGCAAAAACACAGCAGTGAAAAGCAGGTAAACCCCATTATAAAAATCAATTACTTTTAAAAACCCGTGAAACAAAGACAGTGAAAGAGAGAGAAATTCTTACAAAATTCGTTCAGAGGCTGTGATGCCACCTGCACTGACCATATCTAGACCCACAGCTGATTGAGACATAAGGGTGGACACTCTTGGGGCTGAGAGGTTTGGTGAGGTTGGGTGAGCAAACGCAGACCCTTTAAAGTAATACTGCGTGGTACCCATCCCATGGGTCCCAAATCTCCAGGTTCAAGGGCATCTTCCTACATCGAAAACATGCATGAGAAACCCAGAAGATGGTACACCGTGTGATCGGGAAAGGTTTCTAAAACGCACCTCAATTCTCATCTCCTTGTGCTCGGGTTCGCCATTCCAGCCGCTTTACTAGCAATCTCCCTCCTTGGAGAATCAGCACCTTTAACCTCCTGTTCCGTACAGGTTGCAATTTGTCCTGAGGATGAACGGGAAGAGGGGGAAGCAATGAGAGACTAGCTCTAGGTGTTGGGACAGGCACAGGTCACTCTATTTTCCCATCAGGAAGAAGAATTAACCACAGGCTCAGCCTGCCGACTGGGACCAGAATAGGGCCTGAAGCAATCCTGCGCTTTTGCGGCCAGCTCCCAAGAAAGCGAGTTGAAAAATGGAGCTCAGGGGCACTGCAATTCACAAACCTGCAGACTTATAAATGATGACTCTCGTCCACAAATATATTGAGGGAAGGCAACGAAGAGGATTTGAAAGCAAGGCAGAATTGCAGGAAACAGATTTCAGGAGGGAGATTCGAATCGCCTTTAAAGCACAGGAAAAGCGGCAAAACCTCGACAATGATGCCCTTGGCCAAAAAGGGCGTATGCGTTTTTTCCTGAATATATTCAGGAAAAAACGCATACGCCCTTTTGGCCAACCAAGCAACCTGGAAAGGCAAATCAGCGCTACAAAGAAGTCTCACTTCCCATCGGTCAAAAGGGCCATGCTGAATAAAGTGTCAAAACCAGAAATGCAGGACAGGCCATGGAGAAACGGGAGCCTGGCTACGCTGATGGGCGGGATGTAAATTGCCAACAGCCACTCTGGAGAAGTGCACGGTGTGTCCTGAAACATCTAAAAAACTCAGCTTAGGGAGCATAGGGCACTTCCACTCATGGGCGTATAAATTGGGAAAACTAAAAATCAGCAAGACACAGGCACCCCAAAGTTTAGGGCTGCTCTGTTGACAAGAACCTCCACTTCGTTACACCTTAAATATCCCAGGAAAGAGAAAAATGGATAAAGAAGTTGTGGTCCTTATGTACAATGGAATATCACTCAGCCATGAAATCAACGTCATAAGGCTAGTAGCAGCATGATGAGTGGATGTAGGTACGACGATTCTAAGTGAAATAAGTCACACAGAAAAAGACACTTGTCATAAGATATCACTTATAGAGGGAATGTAAAAACCGCTACCCTTGAACTGAATTACAAAACAGAATAGAGTCACACGTTTAAAAAACACACTATGGCTGCTTAACGGGAAAGGTGAGGTGGGGTGATGCATAAAACAAGGGTTTCAAATTAGCTCAGATACCGTTCCATAAACCCAATATGTAATAGACAGGACCTACTCCTTGCTCAATGAATTGGACTCAACACCCCCTATTCACCGCCCAATAATATATCTGACTAGTAAAATCGTGAAACCTATGCATTGATATCTCTCTGTATGTGAGTCAAGTGGGTGTAAAGCGGCAAAATCACAGCAGTGAAAAGCAGGTAAACCCCATTATAAAAATCAATTACTTTAAAAAACCCGTGAAACAAAGACAGTGAAAGAGAGAGAAATTCTTACAAAATTCGTTCAGGGGCTGTGATGCCACCTGGATTGACCATATCTAGACCCACAGCTGATTGAGACATAAGGGTGGACACTCTTGGGGCTCAGAGGTTTGGTGAGGTTGGGTGAGCAAACGCAGACCCTTTAAAATAATACTGCGTGGTACCCATCCCATGGGTCCCAAATCTCCAGGTTCAAGGGCATCTTCCTACATCGAAAACATGCATGAGAAACCCAGAAGATGGTACACCGTGTGATCGGGAAAGGTTTATAAAAAGCACCTCATTTCTCATCTCCTTGTGCTCGGGTTCGCCATTCCAGCCGCTTTACTAGCAATCTCCCTCCTTGGAGAATCAGCACCTTTAACCTCCTGTTCCGTACAGGTTGCAATTTGTCCTGAGGATGAACGGGAAGAGGGGGAAGCAATGAGAGACTAGCTCTAGGTGTTGGGACAGGCACAGGTCACTCTATTTTCCCATCAGGAAGAAGAATTAACCACAGGCTCAGACTGCCGCCTGGGACCAGAATAGGGCCTGAAGCAATCCTGCGCTTTTGCGGCCAGCTCCCAAGAAAGCGAGTTGAAAAATGGAGCTCAGGGGCACTGCAATTCACAAACCTGCAGACTTAGAAATGATGACTCGCGTCCACAAATATATTGAGGGAAGGCAACGAAGAGGATTTGAAAGCAAGGCAGAATTGCAGGAAACAGATTTCAGGAGGGAGATTCGAATCGCCTTTAAAGCACAGGAAAAGCGGCAAAACGTCGACAATGATGCCCCTGGCCAAAAAGGGCGTATGCGTTTTTTCCTGAATATATTCAGGAAAAAACGCATACGCCCTTTTTAGCCAACCAAGCAACCTGGAAAGGCAAATCAGCGCTACAAAGAAGTCTCGCTTCCCATCGGTCAAAAGGGCCATGCTGAATAAAGTTTCAAAACCAGAAATGCAGGACAGGCCATGGAGAAACGGGAGCCTGGCTACGCTGATGGGCGGGATGTAAATTGCCAACAGCCACTCTGGAGAAGTGCACGGTGTGTCCTGAAACATCTAAAAAACTCAGCTTAGGGAGCATAGGGCACTTCCACTCATGGGCGTATAAATTGGGAAAACTAAAAATCAGCAAGACACAGGCACCCCAAAGTTTAGGGCTGCTCTGTTGACAAGAACCTCCACTTCGTTACACCTTAAATATCCCAGGAAAGAGAAAAATGGATAAAGAAGTTGTGGTCCTTATGTACAATGGAATATCACTCAGCCATGAAATCAACGTCATAAGGCTAGTAGCAGCATGATGAGTGGATGTAGGTACGACGATTCTAAGTGAAATAAGTCACACAGAAAAAGACACTTGTCATAAGATATCACTTATAGAGGGAATGTAAAAACCGCTACCCTTGAACTGAATTACAAAACAGAATAGAGTCACACGTTTAGAAAACACACTATGGCTGCTTAACGGGAAAGGTGAGGTGGGGTGATGCATAAAACAAGGGTTTCAAATTATCTCAGATACCGTTCCATAAACCCAATATGTAATAGACAAGACCTACTCCTTGCTCAATGAATTGGACTCAACACCCCCTATTCACCGCCCAAGAATATATCTGACTAGTAAGAATCTTGAAACCTATGCATTGATATCTCTCTGTAAGTGAGTCAAGTGGGTGTAAAGCGGCAAAATCACAGCAGTGAAAAGCAGGTAAACCCCATTATAAAAATCAATTACTTTTAAAAACCCGTGAAACAAAGACAGTGAAAGAGAGAGAAATTATTACAAAATTCGTTCAGGGGCTGTGATGCCACCTGGATTGGCCATATCTAGACCCACAGCTGATTGAGACATAAGGGTGGACACTCTTGGGGCTGAGAGGTTTGGTGAGGTTGGGTGAGCAAACGCAGACCCTTTAAATTAATACTGCGTGGTACCCATCCCATGGGTCCCAAATCTCCAGGTTCAAGGGCATCTTCCTACATCGAAAACATGCATGAGAAACCCAGAAGATGGTACACCGTGTGATCGGGAAAGGTTTCTAAATCGCACCTCATTTCTCATCTCCTTGTGCTCGGGTTCGCCATTCCAGCCGCTTTACTAGCAATCTCCCTCCTTGGAGAATCAGCACCTTTAACCTCCTGTTCCGTACCGGTTGCAATTTGTCCTGAGGATGAACGGGAAGAGGGGGAACCAATGAGAGACTAGCTCTAGGTGTTGGGACAGGCACAGGTCACTCTATTTTCCCATCAGGAAGAAGAATTAACCACAGGCTCAGCCTGCCGCCTTGGACCAGAATAGGGCCTGAAGCAATCCTGCGCTTTTGCGGCCAGCTCCCAAGAAAGCGAGTTGAAAAATGGAGCTCAGGGGCACTGCAATTCACAAACCTGCAGACTTAGAAATGATGACTCTCGTCCACAAATATATTGAGGGAAGGCAACGAAGAGGATTTGAAAGCAAGGAAGAATTGCAGGAAACCGATTTCAGGAGGGAGATTCGAATCGCCTTTAAAGCACAGGAAAAGCGGCAAAACCTCGACAATGATGCCCTTGGCCAAAAAGGGCGTATGCGTTTTTTCCTGAATATATTCAGGAAAAAACGCATACGCCCTTTTGGCCAACCAAGCAACCTGGAAAGGCAAATCAGCGCTACAAAGAAGTCTCGCTTCCCATCGGTCAAAAGGGCCATGCTGAATAAAGTGTCAAAACCAGAAATGCAGGACAGGCCATGGAGAAACGGGAGCCTGGCTACGCTGATGGGCGGGATGTAAATTGCCAACAGCCACTCTGGAGAAGTGCACGGTGTGTCCTGAAACATCTAAAAAACTCAGCTTAGGGAGCATAGGGCACTTCCACTCATGGGCGTATAAATTGGGAAAACTAAAAATCAGCAAGACACAGGCACCCCAAAGTTTAGGGCTGCTCTGTTGACAAGAACCTCCACTTCGTTACACCTTAAATATCCCAGGAAAGAGAAAAATGGATAAAGAAGTTGTGGTCCTTATGTACAATGGAATATCACTCAGCCATGAAATCAACGTCATAAGGCTAGTAGCAGCATGATGAGTGGATGTAGGTACGACGATTCTAAGTGAAATAAGTCACACAGAAAAAGACACTTGTCATAAGATATCACTTATAGAGGGAATGTAAAAACCGCTACCCTTGAACTGAATTACAAAACAGAATAGAGTCACACGTTTAGAAAACACACTATGGCTGCTTAACGGGAAAGGTGAGGTGGGGTGATGCATAAAACAAGGGTTTCGAATTATCTCAGATACCGTTCCATAAACCCAATATGTAATAGACAAGACCTACTCCTTGCTCAATGAATTGGACTCAACACCCCCTATTCACCGCCCAAGAATATATCTGACTAGTAAGAATCTTGAAACCTATGCATTGATATCTCTCTGTAAGTGAGTCAAGTGGGTGTAAAGCGGCAAAATCACAGCAGTGAAAAGCAGGTAAACCCCATTATAAAAATCAATTACTTTTAAAAACCCGTGAAACAAAGACAGTGAAAGAGAGAGAAATTCTTACAAAATTCGTTCAGGGGCTGTGATGCCACCTGGATTGGCCATATCTAGACCCACAGCTGATTGAGACATAAGGGTGGACACTCTTGGGGCTGAGAGGTTTGGTGAGGTTGGGTGAGCAAACGCAGACCCTTTAAATTAATACTGCGTGGTACCCATCCCATGGGTCCCAAATCTCCAGGTTCAAGGGCATCTTCCTACATCGAAAACATGCATGAGAAACCCAGAAGATGGTACACCGTGTGATCGGGAAAGGTTTCTAAATCGCACCTCATTTCTCATCTCCTTGTGCTCGGGTTCGCCATTCCAGCCGCTTTACTAGCAATCTCCCTCCTTGGAGAATCAGCACCTTTAACCTCCTGTTCCGTACCGGTTGCAATTTGTCCTGAGGATGAACGGGAAGAGGGGGAACCAATGAGAGACTAGCTCTAGGTGTTGGGACAGGCACAGGTCACTCTATTTTCCCATCAGGAAGAAGAATTAACCACAGGCTCAGCCTGCCGCCTTGGACCAGAATAGGGCCTGAAGCAATCCTGCGCTTTTGCGGCCAGCTCCCAAGAAAGCGAGTTGAAAAATGGAGCTCAGGGGCACTGCAATTCACAAACCTGCAGACTTAGAAATGATGACTCTCGTCCACAAATATATTGAGGGAAGGCAACGAAGAGGATTTGAAAGCAAGGAAGAATTGCAGGAAACCGATTTCAGGAGGGAGATTCGAATCGCCTTTAAAGCACAGGAAAAGCGGCAAAACCTCGACAATGATGCCCTTGGCCAAAAAGGGCGTATGCGTTTTTTCCTGAATATATTCAGGAAAAAACGCATACGCCCTTTTGGCCAACCAAGCAACCTGGAAAGGCAAATCAGCGCTACAAAGAAGTCTCGCTTCCCATCGGTCAAAAGGGCCATGCTGAATAAAGTGTCAAAACCAGAAATGCAGGACAGGCCATGGAGAAACGGGAGCCTGGCTACGCTGATGGGCGGGATGTAAATTGCCAACAGCCACTCTGGAGAAGTGCACGGTGTGTCCTGAAACATCTAAAAAACTCAGCTTAGGGAGCATAGGGCACTTCCACTCATGGGCGTATAAATTGGGAAAACTAAAAATCAGCAAGACACAGGCACCCCAAAGTTTAGGGCTGCTCTGTTGACAAGAACCTCCACTTCGTTACACCTTAAATATCCCAGGAAAGAGAAAAATGGATAAAGAAGTTGTGGTCCTTATGTACAATGGAATATCACTCAGCCATGAAATCAACGTCATAAGGCTAGTAGCAGCATGATGAGTGGATTTAGGTACGACGATTCTAAGTGAAATAAGTCACACAGAAAAAGACACTTGTCATAAGATATCACTTATAGAGGGAATGTAAAAACCGCTACCCTTGAACTGAATTACAAAACAGAATAGAGTCACACGTTTAGAAAACACACTATGGCTGCTTAACGGGAAAGGTGAGGTGGGGTGATGCATAAAACAAGGGTTTCGAATTAGCTCAGATACCGTTCCATAAACCCAATATGTAATAGACAAGACCTACTCCTTGCTCAATGAATTGGACTCAACACCCCCTATTCACCGCCCAAGAATATATCTGACTAGTAAAATCTTGAAACCTATGCATTGATATCTCTCTGTAAGTGAGTCAAGTGGGTGTAAAGCGGCAAAATCACAGCAGTGAAAAGCAGGTAAACCCCATTATAAAAATCAATTACTTTTAAAAACCCGTGAAACAAAGACAGTGAAAGAGAGAGAAATTCTTACAAAATTCGTTCAGAGGCTGTGATGCCACCTGGACTGACCATATCTAGACCCACAGCTGATTGAGACATAAGGGTGGACACTCTTGGGGCTGAGAGGTTTGGTGAGGTTGGGTGAGCAAACGCAGACCCTTTAAAGTAATAGTGCGTGGTACCCATCCCATGGGTCCCAAATCTCCAGGTTCAAGGGCATCTTCCTACATCGAAAACATGCATGAGAAACCCAGAAGATGGTACACCGTGTGATCGGGAAAGGTTTCTAAAACGCACCTCAATTCTCATCTCCTTGTGCTCGGGTTCGCCATTCCAGCCGCTTTACTAGCAATCTCCCTCCTTGGAGAATCAGCACCTTTAACCTCCTGTTCCGTACAGGTTGCAATTTGTCCTGAGGATGAACGGGAAGAGGGGGAAGCAATGAGAGACTAGCTCTAGGTGTTGGGACAGGCACAGGTCACTCTATTTTCCCATCAGGAAGAAGAATTAACCACAGGCTCAGCCTGCCGACTGGGACCAGAATAGGGCCTGAAGCAATCCTGCGCTTTTGCGGCCAGCTCCCAAGAAAGCGAGTTGAAAAATGGAGCTCAGGGGCACTGCAATTCACAAACCTGCAGACTTAGAAATGATGACTCTCGTCCACAAATATATTGAGGGAAGGCAACGAAGAGGATTTGAAAGCAAGGCAGAATTGCAGGAAACAGATTTCAGGAGGGAGATTCGAATCGCCTTTAAAGCACAGGAAAAGCGGCAAAACCTCGACAATGATGCCCTTGGCCAAAAAGGGCGTATGCGTTTTTTCCTGAATATATTCAGGAAAAAACGCATACGCCCTTTTGGCCAACCAAGCAACCTGGAAAGGCAAATCAGCGCTACAAAGAAGTCTCGCTTCCCATCGGTCAAAAGGGCCATGCTGAATAAAGTGTCAAAACCAGAAATGCAGGACAGGCCATGGAGAAACGGGAGCCTGGCTACGCTGATGGGCGGGATGTAAATTGCCAACAGCCACTCTGGAGAAGTGCACGGTGTGTCCTGAAACATCTAAAAAACTCAGCTTAGGGAGCATAGGGCACTTCCACTCATGGGCGTATAAATTGGGAAAACTAAAAATCAGCAAGACACAGGCACCCCAAAGTTTAGGGCTGCTCTGTTGACAAGAACCTCCACTTCGTTACACCTTAAATATCCCAGGAAAGAGAAAAATGGATAAAGAAGTTGTGGTCCTTATGTACAATGGAATATCACTCAGCCATGAAATCAACGTCATAAGGCTAGTAGCAGCATGATGAGTGGATGTAGGTACGACGATTCTAAGTGAAATAAGTCACACAGAAAAAGACACTTGTCATAAGATATCACTTATAGAGGGAATGTAAAAACCGCTACCCTTGAACTGAATTACAAAACAGAATAGAGTCACACGTTTAGAAAACACACTATGGCTGCTTAACGGGAAAGGTGAGGTGGGGTGATGCATAAAACAAGGGTTTCGAATTAGCTCAGATACCGTTCCATAAACCCAATATGTAATAGACAAGACCTACTCCTTGCTCAATGAATTGGACTCAACACCCCCTATTCACCGCCCAAGAATATATCTGACTAGTAAAATCTTGAAACCTATGCATTGATATCTCTCTGTAAGTGAGTCAAGTGGGTGTAAAGCGGCAAAATCACAGCAGTGAAAAGCAGGTAAACCCCATTATAAAAATCAATTACTTTTAAAAACCCGTGAAACAAAGACAGTGAAAGAGAGAGAAATTCTTACAAAATTCGTTCAGAGGCTGTGATGCCACCTGGACTGACCATATCTAGACCCACAGCTGATTGAGACATAAGGGTGGACACTCTTGGGGCTGAGAGGTTTGGTGAGGTTGGGTGAGCAAACGCAGACCCTTTAAAGTAATAGTGCGTGGTACCCATCCCATGGGTCCCAAATCTCCAGGTTCAAGGGCATCTTCCTACATCGAAAACATGCATGAGAAACCCAGAAGATGGTACACCGTGTGATCGGGAAAGGTTTCTAAAACGCACCTCAATTCTCATCTCCTTGTGCTCGGGTTCGCCATTCCAGCCGCTTTACTAGCAATCTCCCTCCTTGGAGAATCAGCACCTTTAACCTCCTGTTCCGTACAGGTTGCAATTTGTCCTGAGGATGAACGGGAAGAGGGGGAAGCAATGAGAGACTAGCTCTAGGTGTTGGGACAGGCACAGGTCACTCTATTTTCCCATCAGGAAGAAGAATTAACCACAGGCTCAGCCTGCCGACTGGGACCAGAATAGGGCCTGAAGCAATCCTGCGCTTTTGCGGCCAGCTCCCAAGAAAGCGAGTTGAAAAATGGAGCTCAGGGGCACTGCAATTCACAAACCTGCAGACTTAGAAATGATGACTCTCGTCCACAAATATATTGAGGGAAGGCAACGAAGAGGATTTGAAAGCAAGGCAGAATTGCAGGAAACAGATTTCAGGAGGGAGATTCGAATCGCCTTTAAAGCACAGGAAAAGCGGCAAAACCTCGACAATGATGCCCTTGGCCAAAAAGGGCGTATGCGTTTTTTCCTGAATATATTCAGGAAAAAACGCATACGCCCTTTTGGCCAACCAAGCAACCTGGAAAGGCAAATCAGCGCTACAAAGAAGTCTCACTTCCCATCGGTCAAAAGGGCCATGCTGAATAAAGTGTCAAAACCAGAAATGCAGGACAGGCCATGGAGAAACGGGAGCCTGGCTACGCTGATGGGCGGGATGTAAATTGCCAACAGCCACTCTGGAGAAGTGCACGGTGTGTCCTGAAACATCTAAAAAACTCAGCTTAGGGAGCATAGGGCACTTCCACTCATGGGCGTATAAATTGGGAAAACTAAAAATCAGCAAGACACAGGCACCCCAAAGTTTAGGGCTGCTCTGTTGACAAGAACCTCCACTTCGTTACACCTTAAATATCCCAGGAAAGAGAAAAATGGATAAAGAAGTTGTGGTCCTTATGTACAATGGAATATCACTCAGCCATGAAATCAACGTCATAAGGCTAGTAGCAGCATGATGAGTGGATTTAGGTACGACGATTCTAAGTGAAATAAGTCACACAGAAAAAGACACTTGTCATAAGATATCACTTATAGAGGGAATGTAAAAACCGCTACCCTTGAACTGAATTACAAAACAGAATAGAGTCACACGTTTAGAAAACACACTATGGCTGCTTAACGGGAAAGGTGAGGTGGGGTGATGCATAAAACAAGGGTTTCGAATTAGCTCAGATACCGTTCCATAAACCCAATATGTAATAGACAAGACCTACTCCTTGCTCAATGAATTGGACTCAACACCCCCTATTCACCGCCCAAGAATATATCTGACTAGTAAAATCTTGAAACCTATGCATTGATATCTCTCTGTAAGTGAGTCAAGTGGGTGTAAAGCGGCAAAATCACAGCAGTGAAAAGCAGGTAAACCCCATTATAAAAATCAATTACTTTTAAAAACCCGTGAAACAAAGACAGTGAAAGAGAGAGAAATTCTTACAAAATTCGTTCAGAGGCTGTGATGCCACCTGGACTGACCATATCTAGACCCACAGCTGATTGAGACATAAGGGTGGACACTCTTGGGGCTGAGAGGTTTGGTGAGGTTGGGTGAGCAAACGCAGACCCTTTAAAGTAATAGTGCGTGGTACCCATCCCATGGGTCCCAAATCTCCAGGTTCAAGGGCATCTTCCTACATCGAAAACATGCATGAGAAACCCAGAAGATGGTACACCGTGTGATCGGGAAAGGTTTCTAAAACGCACCTCAATTCTCATCTCCTTGTGCTCGGGTTCGCCATTCCAGCCGCTTTACTAGCAATCTCCCTCCTTGGAGAATCAGCACCTTTAACCTCCTGTTCCGTACAGGTTGCAATTTGTCCTGAGGATGAACGGGAAGAGGGGGAAGCAATGAGAGACTAGCTCTAGGTGTTGGGACAGGCACAGGTCACTCTATTTTCCCATCAGGAAGAAGAATTAACCACAGGCTCAGCCTGCCGCCTGGGACCAGAATAGGGCCTGAAGCAATCCTGCGCTTTTGCGGCCAGCTCGCAAGAAAGCGAGTTGAAAAATGGAGCTCAGGGGCACTGCAATTCACAAACCTGCAGACTTAGAAATGATGACTCTCGTCCACAAATATATTGAGGGAAGGCAACGAAGAGGATTTGAAAGCAAGGCAGAATTGCAGGAAACAGATTTCAGGAGGGAGATTCGAATCGCCTTTAAAGCACAGGAAAAGCGGCAAAACCTCGACAATGATGCCCTTGGCCAAAAAGGGCGTATGCGTTTTTTCCTGAATATATTCAGGAAAAAACGCATACGCCCTTTTGGCCAACCAAGCAACCTGGAAAGGCAAATCAGCGCTACAAAGAAGTCTCACTTCCCATCGGTCAAAAGGGCCATGCTGAATAAAGTGTCAAAACCAGAAATGCAGGACAGGCCATGGAGAAACGGGAGCCTGGCTACGCTGATGGGCGGGATGTAAATTGCCAACAGCCACTCTGGAGAAGTGCACGGTGTGTCCTGAAACATCTAAAAAACTCAGCTTAGGGAGCATAGGGCACTTCCACTCATGGGCGTATAAATTGGGAAAACTAAAAATCAGCAAGACACAGGCACCCCAAAGTTTAGGGCTGCTCTGTTGACAAGAACCTCCACTTCGTTACACCTTAAATATCCCAGGAAAGAGAAAAATGGATAAAGAAGTTGTGGTCCTTATGTACAATGGAATATCACTCAGCCATGAAATCAACGTCATAAGGCTAGTAGCAGCATGATGAGTGGATGTAGGTACGACGATTCTAAGTGAAATAAGTCACACAGAAAAAGACACTTGTCATAAGATATCACTTATAGAGGGAATGTAAAAACCGCTACCCTTGAACTGAATTACAAAACAGAATAGAGTCACACGTTTAAAAAACACACTATGGCTGCTTAACGGGAAAGGTGAGGTGGGGTGATGCATAAAACAAGGGTTTCAAATTAGCTCAGATACCGTTCCATAAACCCAATATGTAATAGACAGGACCTACTCCTTGCTCAATGAATTGGACTCAACACCCCCTATTCACCGCCCAATAATATATCTGACTAGTAAAATCTTGAAACCTATGCATTGATATCTCTCTGTATGTGAGTCAAGTGGGTGTAAAGCGGCAAAATCACAGCAGTGAAAAGCAGGTAAACCCCATTATAAAAATCAATTACTTTAAAAAACCCGTGAAACAAAGACAGTGAAAGAGAGAGAAATTCTTACAAAATTCGTTCAGGGGCTGTGATGCCACCTGGATTGACCATATCTAGACCCACAGCTGATTGAGACATAAGGGTGGACACTCTTGGGGCTCAGAGGTTTGGTGAGGTTGGGTGAGCAAACGCAGACCCTTTAAAATAATACTGCGTGGTACCCATCCCATGGGTCCCAAATCTCCAGGTTCAAGGGCATCTTCCTACATCGAAAACATGCATGAGAAACCCAGAAGATGGTACACCGTGTGATCGGGAAAGGTTTATAAAAAGCACCTCATTTCTCATCTCCTTGTGCTCGGGTTCGCCATTCCAGCCGCTTTACTAGCAATCTCCCTCCTTGGAGAATCAGCACCTTTAACCTCCTGTTCCGTACAGGTTGCAATTTGTCCTGAGGATGAACGGGAAGAGGGGGAAGCAATGAGAGACTAGCTCTAGGTGTTGGGACAGGCACAGGTCACTCTATTTTCCCATCAGGAAGAAGAATTAACCACAGGCTCAGACTGCCGCCTGGGACCAGAATAGGGCCTGAAGCAATCCTGCGCTTTTGCGGCCAGCTCCCAAGAAAGCGAGTTGAAAAATGGAGCTCAGGGGCACTGCAATTCACAAACCTGCAGACTTAGAAATGATGACTCTCGTCCACAAATATATTGAGGGAAGGCAACGAAGAGGATTTGAAAGCAAGGCAGAATTGCAGGAAACAGATTTCAGGAGGGAGATTCGAATCGCCTTTAAAGCACAGGAAAAGCGGCAAAACCTCGACAATGATGCCCCTGGCCAAAAAGGGCGTATGCGTTTTTTCCTGAATATATTCAGGAAAAAACGCATACGCCCTTTTTAGCCAACCAAGCAACCTGGAAAGGCAAATCAGCGCTACAAAGAAGTCTCGCTTCCCATCGGTCAAAAGGGCCATGCTGAATAAAGTTTCAAAACCAGAAATGCAGGACAGGCCATGGAGAAACGGGAGCCTGGCTACGCTGATGGGCGGGATGTAAATTGCCAACAGCCACTCTGGAGAAGTGCACGGTGTGTCCTGAAACATCTAAAAAACTCAGCTTAGGGAGCATAGGGCACTTCCACTCATGGGCGTATAAATTGGGAAAACTAAAAATCAGCAAGACACAGGCACCCCAAAGTTTAGGGCTGCTCTGTTGACAAGAACCTCCACTTCGTTACACCTTAAATATCCCAGGAAAGAGAAAAATGGATAAAGAAGTTGTGGTCCTTATGTACAATGGAATATCACTCAGCCATGAAATCAACGTCATAAGGCTAGTAGCAGCATGATGAGTGGATGTAGGTACGACGATTCTAAGTGAAATAAGTCACACAGAAAAAGACACTTGTCATAAGATATCACTTATAGAGGGAATGTAAAAACCGCTACCCTTGAACTGAATTACAAAACAGAATAGAGTCACACGTTTAGAAAACACACTATGGCTGCTTAACGGGAAAGGTGAGGTGGGGTGATGCATAAAACAAGGGTTTCAAATTATCTCAGATACCGTTCCATAAACCCAATATGTAATAGACAAGACCTACTCCTTGCTCAATGAATTGGACTCAACACCCCCTATTCACCGCCCAAGAATATATCTGACTAGTAAGAATCTTGAAACCTATGCATTGATATCTCTCTGTAAGTGAGTCAAGTGGGTGTAAAGCGGCAAAATCACAGCAGTGAAAAGCAGGTAAACCCCATTATAAAAATCAATTACTTTTAAAAACCCGTGAAACAAAGACAGTGAAAGAGAGAGAAATTCTTACAAAATTCGTTCAGGGGCTGTGATGCCACCTGGATTGGCCATATCTAGACCCACAGCTGATTGAGACATAAGGGTGGACACTCTTGGGGCTGAGAGGTTTGGTGAGGTTGGGTGAGCAAACGCAGACCCTTTAAATTAATACTGCGTGGTACCCATCCCATGGGTCCCAAATCTCCAGGTTCAAGGGCATCTTCCTACATCGAAAACATGCATGAGAAACCCAGAAGATGGTACACCGTGTGATCGGGAAAGGTTTCTAAATCGCACCTCATTTCTCATCTCCTTGTGCTCGGGTTCGCCATTCCAGCCGCTTTACTAGCAATCTCCCTCCTTGGAGAATCAGCACCTTTAACCTCCTGTTCCGTACCGGTTGCAATTTGTCCTGAGGATGAACGGGAAGAGGGGGAACCAATGAGAGACTAGCTCTAGGTGTTGGGACAGGCACAGGTCACTCTATTTTCCCATCAGGAAGAAGAATTAACCACAGGCTCAGCCTGCCGCCTTGGACCAGAATAGGGCCTGAAGCAATCCTGCGCTTTTGCGGCCAGCTCCCAAGAAAGCGAGTTGAAAAATGGAGCTCAGGGGCACTGCAATTCACAAACCTGCAGACTTAGAAATGATGACTCTCGTCCACAAATATATTGAGGGAAGGCAACGAAGAGGATTTGAAAGCAAGGAAGAATTGCAGGAAACCGATTTCAGGAGGGAGATTCGAATCGCCTTTAAAGCACAGGAAAAGCGGCAAAACCTCGACAATGATGCCCTTGGACAAAAAGGGCGTATGCGTTTTTTCCTGAATATATTCAGGAAAAAACGCATACGCCCTTTTGGCCAACCAAGCAACCTGGAAAGGCAAATCAGCGCTACAAAGAAGTCTCGCTTCCCATCGGTCAAAAGGGCCATGCTGAATAAAGTGTCAAAACCAGAAATGCAGGACAGGCCATGGAGAAACGGGAGCCTGGCTACGCTGATGGGCGGGATGTAAATTGCCAACAGCCACTCTGGAGAAGTGCACGGTGTGTCCTGAAACATCTAAAAAACTCAGCTTAGGGAGCATAGGGCACTTCCACTCATGGGCGTATAAATTGGGAAAACTAAAAATCAGCAAGACACAGGCACCCCAAAGTTTAGGGCTGCTCTGTTGACAAGAACCTCCACTTCGTTACACCTTAAATATCCCAGGAAAGAGAAAAATGGATAAAGAAGTTGTGGTCCTTATGTACAATGGAATATCACTCAGCCATGAAATCAACGTCATAAGGCTAGTAGCAGCATGATGAGTGGATTTAGGTACGACGATTCTAAGTGAAATAAGTCACACAGAAAAAGACACTTGTCATAAGATATCACTTATAGAGGGAATGTAAAAACCGCTACCCTTGAACTGAATTACAAAACAGAATAGAGTCACACGTTTAGAAAACACACTATGGCTGCTTAACGGGAAAGGTGAGGTGGGGTGATGCATAAAACAAGGGTTTCGAATTAGCTCAGATACCGTTCCATAAACCCAATATGTAATAGACAAGACCTACTCCTTGCTCAATGAATTGGACTCAACACCCCCTATTCACCGCCCAAGAATATATCTGACTAGTAAAATCTTGAAACCTATGCATTGATATCTCTCTGTAAGTGAGTCAAGTGGGTGTAAAGCGGCAAAATCACAGCAGTGAAAAGCAGGTAAACCCCATTATAAAAATCAATTACTTTTAAAAACCCGTGAAACAAAGACAGTGAAAGAGAGAGAAATTCTTACAAAATTCGTTCAGAGGCTGTGATGCCACCTGGACTGACCATATCTAGACCCACAGCTGATTGAGACATAAGGGTGGACACTCTTGGGGCTGAGAGGTTTGGTGAGGTTGGGTGAGCAAACGCAGACCCTTTAAAGTAATAGTGCGTGGTACCCATCCCATGGGTCCCAAATCTCCAGGTTCAAGGGCATCTTCCTACATCGAAAACATGCATGAGAAACCCAGAAGATGGTACACCGTGTGATCGGGAAAGGTTTCTAAAACGCACCTCAATTCTCATCTCCTTGTGCTCGGGTTCGCCATTCCAGCCGCTTTACTAGCAATCTCCCTCCTTGGAGAATCAGCACCTTTAACCTCCTGTTCCGTACAGGTTGCAATTTGTCCTGAGGATGAACGGGAAGAGGGGGAAGCAATGAGAGACTAGCTCTAGGTGTTGGGACAGGCACAGGTCACTCTATTTTCCCATCAGGAAGAAGAATTAACCACAGGCTCAGCCTGCCGACTGGGACCAGAATAGGGCCTGAAGCAATCCTGCGCTTTTGCGGCCAGCTCCCAAGAAAGCGAGTTGAAAAATGGAGCTCAGGGGCACTGCAATTCACAAACCTGCAGACTTAGAAATGATGACTCTCGTCCACAAATATATTGAGGGAAGGCAACGAAGAGGATTTGAAAGCAAGGCAGAATTGCAGGAAACAGATTTCAGGAGGGAGATTCGAATCGCCTTTAAAGCACAGGAAAAGCGGCAAAACCTCGACAATGATGCCCTTGGCCAAAAAGGGCGTATGCGTTTTTTCCTGAATATATTCAGGAAAAAACGCATACGCCCTTTTGGCCAACCAAGCAACCTGGAAAGGCAAATCAGCGCTACAAAGAAGTCTCGCTTCCCATCGGTCAAAAGGGCCATGCTGAATAAAGTGTCAAAACCAGAAATGCAGGACAGGCCATGGAGAAACGGGAGCCTGGCTACGCTGATGGGCGGGATGTAAATTGCCAACAGCCACTCTGGAGAAGTGCACGGTGTGTCCTGAAACATCTAAAAAACTCAGCTTAGGGAGCATAGGGCACTTCCACTCATGGGCGTATAAATTGGGAAAACTAAAAATCAGCAAGACACAGGCACCCCAAAGTTTAGGGCTGCTCTGTTGACAAGAACCTCCACTTCGTTACACCTTAAATATCCCAGGAAAGAGAAAAATGGATAAAGAAGTTGTGGTCCTTATGTACAATGGAATATCACTCAGCCATGAAATCAACGTCATAAGGCTAGTAGCAGCATGATGAGTGGATGTAGGTACGACGATTCTAAGTGAAATAAGTCACACAGAAAAAGACACTTGTCATAAGATATCACTTATAGAGGGAATGTAAAAACCGCTACCCTTGAACTGAATTACAGAACAGAATAGAGTCACACGTTTAGAAAACACACTATGGCTGCTTAACGGGAAAGGTGAGGTGGGGTGATGCATAAAACAAGGGTTTCGAATTAGCTCAGATACCGTTCCATAAACCCAATATGTAATAGACAAGACCTACTCCTTGCTCAATGAATTGGACTCAACACCCCCTATTCACCGCCCAAGAATATATCTGACTAGTAAAATCTTGAAACCTATGCATTGATATCTCTCTGTAAGTGAGTCAAGTGGGTGTAAAGCGGCAAAATCACAGCAGTGAAAAGCAGGTAAACCCCATTATAAAAATCAATTACTTTTAAAAACCCGTGAAACAAAGACAGTGAAAGAGAGAGAAATTCTTACAAAATTCGTTCAGAGGCTGTGATGCCACCTGGACTGACCATATCTAGACCCACAGCTGATTGAGACATAAGGGTGGACACTCTTGGGGCTGAGAGGTTTGGTGAGGTTGGGTGAGCAAACGCAGACCCTTTAAAGTAATAGTGCGTGGTACCCATCCCATGGGTCCCAAATCTCCAGGTTCAAGGGCATCTTCCTACATCGAAAACATGCATGAGAAACCCAGAAGATGGTACACCGTGTGATCGGGAAAGGTTTCTAAAACGCACCTCAATTCTCATCTCCTTGTGCTCGGGTTCGCCATTCCAGCCGCTTTACTAGCAATCTCCCTCCTTGGAGAATCAGCACCTTTAACCTCCTGTTCCGTACAGGTTGCAATTTGTCCTGAGGATGAACGGGAAGAGGGGGAAGCAATGAGAGACTAGCTCTAGGTGTTGGGACAGGCACAGGTCACTCTATTTTCCCATCAGGAAGAAGAATTAACCACAGGCTCAGCCTGCCGACTGGGACCAGAATAGGGCCTGAAGCAATCCTGCGCTTTTGCGGCCAGCTCCCAAGAAAGCGAGTTGAAAAATGGAGCTCAGGGGCACTGCAATTCACAAACCTGCAGACTTAGAAATGATGACTCTCGTCCACAAATATATTGAGGGAAGGCAACGAAGAGGATTTGAAAGCAAGGCAGAATTGCAGGAAACAGATTTCAGGAGGGAGATTCGAATCGCCTTTAAAGCACAGGAAAAGCGGCAAAACCTCGACAATGATGCCCTTGGCCAAAAAGGGCGTATGCGTTTTTTCCTGAATATATTCAGGAAAAAACGCATACGCCCTTTTGGCCAACCAAGCAACCTGGAAAGGCAAATCAGCGCTACAAAGAAGTCTCGCTTCCCATCGGTCAAAAGGGCCATGCTGAATAAAGTGTCAAAACCAGAAATGCAGGACAGGCCATGGAGAAACGGGAGCCTGGCTACGCTGATGGGCGGGATGTAAATTGCCAACAGCCACTCTGGAGAAGTGCACGGTGTGTCCTGAAACATCTAAAAAACTCAGCTTAGGGAGCATAGGGCACTTCCACTCATGGGCGTATAAATTGGGAAAACTAAAAATCAGCAAGACACAGGCACCCCAAAGTTTAGGGCTGCTCTGTTGACAAGAACCTCCACTTCGTTACACCTTAAATATCCCAGGAAAGAGAAAAATGGATAAAGAAGTTGTGGTCCTTATGTACAATGGAATATCACTCAGCCATGAAATCAACGTCATAAGGCTAGTAGCAGCATGATGAGTGGATGTAGGTACGACGATTCTAAGTGAAATAAGTCACACAGAAAAAGACACTTGTCATAAGATATCACTTATAGAGGGAATGTAAAAACCGCTACCCTTGAACTGAATTACAGAACAGAATAGAGTCACACGTTTAGAAAACACACTATGGCTGCTTAACGGGAAAGGTGAGGTGGGGTGATGCATAAAACAAGGGTTTCGAATTAGCTCAGATACCGTTCCATAAACCCAATATGTAATAGACAAGACCTACTCCTTGCTCAATGAATTGGACTCAACACCCCCTATTCACCGCCCAAGAATATATCTGACTAGTAAAATCTTGAAACCTATGCATTGATATCTCTCTGTAAGTGAGTCAAGTGGGTGTAAAGCGGCAAAATCACAGCAGTGAAAAGCAGGTAAACCCCATTATAAAAATCAATTACTTTTAAAAACCCGTGAAACAAAGACAGTGAAAGAGAGAGAAATTCTTACAAAATTCGTTCAGAGGCTGTGATGCCACCTGGACTGACCATATCTAGACCCACAGCTGATTGAGACATAAGGGTGGACACTCTTGGGGCTGAGAGGTTTGGTGAGGTTGGGTGAGCAAACGCAGACCCTTTAAAGTAATAGTGCGTGGTACCCATCCCATGGGTCCCAAATCTCCAGGTTCAAGGGCATCTTCCTACATCGAAAACATGCATGAGAAACCCAGAAGATGGTACACCGTGTGATCGGGAAAGGTTTCTAAAACGCACCTCAATTCTCATCTCCTTGTGCTCGGGTTCGCCATTCCAGCCGCTTTACTAGCAATCTCCCTCCTTGGAGAATCAGCACCTTTAACCTCCTGTTCCGTACAGGTTGCAATTTGTCCTGAGGATGAACGGGAAGAGGGGGAAGCAATGAGAGACTAGCTCTAGGTGTTGGGACAGGCACAGGTCACTCTATTTTCCCATCAGGAAGAAGAATTAACCACAGGCTCAGCCTGCCGACTGGGACCAGAATAGGGCCTGAAGCAATCCTGCGCTTTTGCGGCCAGCTCCCAAGAAAGCGAGTTGAAAAATGGAGCTCAGGGGCACTGCAATTCACAAACCTGCAGACTTATAAATGATGACTCTCGTCCACAAATATATTGAGGGAAGGCAACGAAGAGGATTTGAAAGCAAGGCAGAATTGCAGGAAACAGATTTCAGGAGGGAGATTCGAATCGCCTTTAAAGCACAGGAAAAGCGGCAAAACCTCGACAATGATGCCCTTGGCCAAAAAGGGCGTATGCGTTTTTTCCTGAATATATTCAGGAAAAAACGCATACGCCCTTTTGGCCAACCAAGCAACCTGGAAAGGCAAATCAGCGCTACAAAGAAGTCTCGCTTCCCATCGGTCAAAAGGGCCATGCTGAATAAAGTGTCAAAACCAGAAATGCAGGACAGGCCATGGAGAAACGGGAGCCTGGCTACGCTGATGGGCGGGATGTAAATTGCCAACAGCCACTCTGGAGAAGTGCACGGTGTGTCCTGAAACATCTAAAAAACTCAGCTTAGGGAGCATAGGGCACTTCCACTCATGGGCGTATAAATTGGGAAAACTAAAAATCAGCAAGACACAGGCACCCCAAAGTTTAGGGCTGCTCTGTTGACAAGAACCTCCACTTCGTTACACCTTAAATATCCCAGGAAAGAGAAAAATGGATAAAGAAGTTGTGGTCCTTATGTACAATGGAATATCACTCAGCCATGAAATCAACGTCATAAGGCTAGTAGCAGCATGATGAGTGGATGTAGGTACGACGATTCTAAGTGAAATAAGTCACACAGAAAAAGACACTTGTCATAAGATATCACTTATAGAGGGAATGTAAAAACCGCTACCCTTGAACTGAATTACAGAACAGAATAGAGTCACACGTTTAGAAAACACACTATGGCTGCTTAACGGGAAAGGTGAGGTGGGGTGATGCATAAAACAAGGGTTTCGAATTAGCTCAGATACCGTTCCATAAACCCAATATGTAATAGACAAGACCTACTCCTTGCTCAATGAATTGGACTCAACACCCCCTATTCACCGCCCAAGAATATATCTGACTAGTAAAATCTTGAAACCTATGCATTGATATCTCTCTGTAAGTGAGTCAAGTGGGTGTAAAGCGGCAAAATCACAGCAGTGAAAAGCAGGTAAACCCCATTATAAAAATCAATTACTTTTAAAAACCCGTGAAACAAAGACAGTGAAAGAGAGAGAAAATCTTACAAAATTCGTTCAGGGGCTGTGATGCCACCTGGATTGACCATATCTAGACCCACAGTTGATTGAGACATAAGGGTGGACACTCTTGGGGCTGAGAGGTTTGGTGAGGTTGGGTGAGCAAACGCAGACCCTTTAAAGTAATACTGCGTGGTACCCATCCCATGGGTCCCAAATCTCCAGGTTCAAGGGCATCTTCCTACATCGAAAGCATGCATGAGAAACCCAGAAGATGGTACACCGTGTGATCCGGAAAGGTTTTCAAAACGCACCTCATTTCTCATCTCCTTGTGTTCGGGTTTGCCATTCCAGCCGCTTTACTAGCAATCTCCCTCCTTGGAGAATCAGCACCTTTAACCTCCTGTTCCGTACAGGTTGTAATTTGTCCTGAGGATGAACGGGAAGAGGGGGAACCAATGAGAGACTAGCTCTAGGTGTTGGGACAGGCACAGGTCACTCTATTTTCCCATCAGGAAGAAGAATTAACCACAGGCTCAGCCTGCCGCCCGGGACCAGAATAGGGCCTGAAGCAATCCTGCGCTTTTGCGGCCAGCTCCCAAGAAAGCGAGTTGAAAAATGGAGCTCAGGGGCACTGCAATTCACAAACCTGCAGACTTATAAATGATGACTCTCGTCCACAAATATATTGAGGGAAGGCAACGAAGAGGATTGGAAAGCAAAGCAGAATTGCAGGAAACAGATTTCAGGAGGGAGATTCGAATCGCCTTTAAAGCACAGGAAAAGCGGCAAAACCTCGACAATGATGCCCTTGGCCAAAAAGGGCGTATGCGTTTTTTCCTGAATATATTCAGGAAAAAACGCATACGCCCTTT
Source organism: Balaenoptera physalus (assembly GCF_965194825.1). Classification (NCBI taxonomy): domain Eukaryota; kingdom Metazoa; phylum Chordata; class Mammalia; order Artiodactyla; family Balaenopteridae; genus Balaenoptera; species Balaenoptera physalus. The sequence continues at coordinate 119,320 of NW_028125099.1, forward strand.
TTGGCCAACCAAGCAACCTGGAAAGGCAAATCAGCGCTACAAAGAAGTCTCGCTTCCCATCGGTCAAAAGGGCCATGCTGAATAAAGTGTCAAAACCAGAAATGCAAAACAGGCCATGGAGAAACGGGAGCCTGGCTACGCTGATGGGCGGGATGTAAATTGCCAACAGCCACTCTGGAGAAGTGCACGGTGTGTCCTGAAACATCGAAAAAAATCAGCCTAGGGAGCATAGGGCACTTCCACTCATGGGCGTATAAATTGGGAAAACTAAAAATCAGCAAGACACAGGCACCCCAAAGTTTAGGGCTGCTCTGTTGACAAGAACCTCCACTTCGTTACACCTTAAATATCCCAGGAAAGAGAAAAATGGATAAAGAAGTTGTGGTCCTTATGTACAATGGAATATCACTCAGCCATGAAATCAACGTCATAAGGCTAGTAGCAGCAAGATGAGTGGATTTAGGTAGGACGATTCTAAGTGAAATAAGTCACACAGAAAAAGATACTTATCATAAGATATCACTTATAGAGGGAATATAAAAACCGCTACCCTTGAACTGAATTACAAATCAGAGCAGGGTAACACGTTTAGAAAACACACTATGGCTGCTTAACGGGAAAGGTGAGGTGGGGTGATGCATAAAACAAGGGTTTCAAATTAGCTCAGATACCGTTCCATAAACCCAATAGGTAATAGACAAGACCTACTCCTTGCTCAGTGAATTGGACTCAACACCCCCTATTCACCGCCCAAGAATATATCTGACTAGTAAGAATCTTAAAACCTATGCATTGATATCTCTCTGTAAGTGAGTCAAGTGGGTGTAAAGCGGCAAAAACACAGCAGTGAAAAGCAGGTAAACCCCATTATAAAAATCAATTACTTTTAAAAACCCGTGAAACAAAGACAGTGAAAGAGAGAGAAATTCTTACAAAATTCGTTCAGGGGCTGTGATGCCACCTGGATTGACCATATCTAGACCCACAGTTGATTGAGACATAAGGGTGGACACTCTTGGGGCTGAGAGGTTTGGTGAGGTTGGGTGAGCAAACGCAGACCCTTTAAAGTAATACTGCGTGGTACCCATCCCATGGGTCCCAAATCTCCAGGTTCAAGGGCATCTTCCTACATCGAAAGCATGCATGAGAAACCCAGAAGATGGTACACCGTGTGATCCGGAAAGGTTTTCAAAACGCACCTCATTTCTCATCTCCTTGTGCTCGGGTTTGCCATTCCAGCCGCTTTACTAGCAATCTCCCTCCTTGGAGAATCAGCACCTTTAACCTCCTGTTCCGTACAGGTTGCAATTTGTCCTGAGGATGAACGGGAAGAGGGGGAACCAATGAGAGACTAGCTCTAGGTGTTGGGACAGGCACAGGTCACTCTATTTTCCCATCAGGAAGAAGAATTAACCACAGGCTCAGCCTGCCGCCCGGGACCAGAATAGGGCCTGAAGCAATCCTGCGCTTTTGCGGCCAGCTCCCAAGAAAGCGAGTTGAAAAATGGAGCTCAGGGGCACTGCAATTCACAAACCTGCAGACTTATAAATGATGACTCTCGTCCACAAATATATTGAGGGAAGGCAACGAAGAGGATTGGAAAGCAAGGCAGAATTGCAGGAAACAGATTTCAGGAGGGAGATTCGAATCGCCTTTAAAGCACAGGAAAAGCGGCAAAACCTCGACAATGATGCCCTTGGCCAAAAAGGGCGTATGCGTTTTTTCCTGAATATATTCAGGAAAAAACGCATACGCCCTTTTTGGCCAACCAAGCAACCTGGAAAGGTAAATCAGCGCTACAAAGAAGTCTCGCTTCCCATCGGTCAAAAGGGCCATGCTGAATAAAGTGTCAAAACCAGAAATGCAAAACAGGCCATGGAGAAACGGGAGCCTGGCTACGATGATGGGCGGGATGTAAATTGCCAACAGCCACTCTGGAGAAGTGCACGGTGTGTCCTGAAACATCGAAAAAACTCAGCTTAGGGAGCATAGGTCACTTCCACTCATGGGCGTATAAATTGGGAAAACTAAAAATCAGCAAGATACAGGCACCCCAAAGTTTAGGGCTGCTCTGTTGACAAGAACCTCCACTTCGTTACACCTTAAATATCCCAGGAAAGAGAAAAATGGATAAAGAAGTTGTGGTCCTTATGTACAATGGAATATCACTCAGCCATGAAATCAACGTCATAAGGCTAGTAGCAGCAAGATGAGTGGATTTAGGTAGGACGATTCTAAGTGAAATAAGTCACACAGAAAAAGATACTTATCATAAGATATCACTTATAGAGGGAATATAAAAACCGCTACCCTTGAACTGAATTACAAATCAGAGCTGGGTAACACGTTTAGAAAACACACTATGGCTGCTTAACGGGAAAGGTGAGGTGGGGTGATGCATAAAACAAGGGTTTCAAATTAGCTCAGATACCGTTCCATAAACCCAATAGGTAATAGACAAGACCTACTCCTTGCTCAGTGAATTGGACTCAACACCCCCTATTCACCGCCCAAGAATATATCTGACTAGTAAGAATCTTAAAACCTATGCATTGATATCTCTCTGTAAGTGAGTCAAGTGGGTGTAAAGCGGCAAAAACACAGCAGTGAAAAGCAGGTAAACCCCATTATAAAAATCAATTACTTTTAAAAACCCGTGAAACAAAGACAGTGAAAGAGAGAGAAATTCTTACAAAATTCGTTCAGGGGCTGTGATGCCACCTGGATTGACCATATCTAGACCCACAGCTGACTGAGACACACGGGTGGAAACTCTTGGGGCTGAGAGGTTTGGTGAGGTTGGGTGAGCAAACGCAGACCCTTTAAAGTAATACTGCATGGTACCCATCCCATGGGTCCCAAATCTCCAGGTTCAAGGGCATCTTCCTACATCGAAAGCATGCATGAGAAACCAAGAAGATGGTACACTGTGTGATCCGGAAAGGTTTTCAAAACGCACCTCATTTCTCATCTCCTTGTGCTCGGGTTTGCCATTCCAGCCACTTTACTAGCAATCTCCCTCCTTGGAGAATCAGCACCTTTAACCTCCTGTTCCGTACAGGTTGCAATTTGTCCTGAGGATGAACGGGAAGAGGGGGAACCAATGAGAGACTAGCTCTAGGTGTTGGGACAGGCACAGGTCACTCTATTTTCCCATCAGGAAGAATATTTAACCACAGGCTCAGCCTGCCGCCCGGGACCAGAATAGGGCCTGAAGCAATCCTGCGCTTTTGCGGCCAGCTCCCAAGAAAGCGAGTTGAAAAATGGAGCTCAGGGGCACTGCAATTCACAAACCTGCAGACTTATAAATGATGACTCTCGTCCACAAATATATTGAGGGAAGGCAACGAAGAGGATTGGAAAGCAAGGCAGAATTGCAGGAAACAGATTTCAGGAGGGAGATTCGAATCGCCTTTAAAGCACAGGAAAAGCGGCAAAACCTCGACAATGATGCCCTTGGCCAAAAAGGGCGTATGCGTTTTTTCCTGAATATATTCAGGAAAAAACGCATACGCCCTTTTTGGCCAACCAAGCAACCTGGAAAGGCAAATCAGCGCTACAAAGAAGTCTCGCTTCCCATCGGTCAAAAGGGCCATGCTGAATAAAGTGTCAAAACCAGAAATGCAAAACAGGCCATGGAGAAACGGGAGCCTGGCTACGCTGATGGGCGGGATGTAAATTGCCAACAGCCACTCTGGAGAAGTGCACGGTGTGTCCTGAAACATCGAAAAAAATCAGCCTAGGGACCATAGGGCACTTCCACTCATGGGCGTATAAATTGGGAAAACTAAAAATCAGCAAGACACAGGCACCCCAAAGTTTAGGGCTGCTCTGTTGACAAGAACCTCCACTTCGTTACACCTTAAATATCCCAGGAAAGAGAAAAATGGATAAAGAAGTTGTGGTCCTTATGTACAATGGAATATCACTCAGCCATGAAATCAACGTCATAAGGCTAGTAGCAGCAAGATGAGTGGATTTAGGTAGGACGATTCTAAGTGAAATAAGTCACACAGAAAAAGATACTTATCATAAGATATCACTTATAGAGGGAATATAAAAACCGCTACCCTTGAACTGAATTACAAATCAGAGCAGGGTAACACGTTTAGAAAACACACTATGGCTGCTTAACGGGAAAGGTGAGGTGGGGTGATGCATAAAACAAGGGTTTCAAATTAGCTCAGATACCGTTCCATAAACCCAATAGGTAATAGACAAGACCTACTCCTTGCTCAGTGAATTGGACTCAACACCCCCTATTCACCGCCCAAGAATATATCTGACTAGTAAGAATCTTAAAACCTATGCATTGATATCTCTCTGTAAGTGAGTCCAGTGGGTGTAAAGCAGCAAAAACACAGCAGTGAAAAGCAGGTAAACCCCATTATAAAAATCAATTACTTTTAAAAACCCCTGAAACAAAGACAGTGAAAGAGAGAGAAATTCTTACAAAATTCGTTCAGGGGCTGTGATGCCACCTGGATTGACCATATCTAGACCCACAGTTGATTGAGACATAAGGGTGGACACTCTTGGGGCTGAGAGGTTTGGTGAGGTTGGGTGAGCAAACGCAGACCCTTTAAAGTAATACTGCGTGGTACCCATCCCATGGGTCCCAAATCTCCAGGTTCAAGGGCATCTTCCTACATCGAAAGCATGCATGAGAAACCCAGAAGATGGTACACCGTGTGATCCGGAAAGGTTTTCAAAACGCACCTCATTTCTCATCTCCTTGTGCTCGGGTTTGCCATTCCAGCCGCTTTACTAGCAATCTCCCTCCTTGGAGAATCAGCACCTTTAACCTCCTGTTCCGTACAGGTTGCAATTTGTCCTGAGGATGAACGGGAAGAGGGGGAACCAATGAGAGACTAGCTCTAGGTGTTGGGACAGGCACAGGTCACTCTATTTTCCCATCAGGAAGAAGAATTAACCACAGGCTCAGCCTGCCGCCCGGGACCAGAATAGGGCCTGAAGCAATCCTGCGCTTTTGCGGCCAGCTCCCAAGAAAGCGAGTTGAAAAATGGAGCTCAGGGGCACTGCAATTCACAAACCTGCAGACTTATAAATGATGACTCTCGTCCACAAATATATTGAGGGAAGGCAACGAAGAGGATTGGAAAGCAAGGCAGAATTGCAGGAAACAGATTTCAGGAGGGAGATTCGAATCGCCTTTAAAGCACAGGAAAAGCGGCAAAACCTCGACAATGATGCCCTTGGCCAAAAAGGGCGTATGCGTTTTTTCCTGAATATATTCAGGAAAAAACGCATACGCCCTTTTTGGCCAACCAAGCAACCTGGAAAGGCAAATCAGCGCTACAAAGAAGTCTCGCTTCCCATCGGTCAAAAGGGCCATGCTGAATAAAGTGTCAAAACCAGAAATGCAAAACAGGCCATGGAGAAACGGGAGCCTGGCTACGCTGATGGGCGGGATGTAAATTGCCAACAGCCACTCTGGAGAAGTGCACAGTGTGTCCTGAAACATCGAAAAAAATCAGCCTAGGGAGCATAGGGCACTTCCACTCATGGGCGTATAAATTGGGAAAACTAAAAATCAGCAAGACACAGGCACCCCAAAGTTTAGGGCTGCTCTGCTGACAAGAACCTCCACTTCGTTACACCTTAAATATCCCAGGAAAGAGAAAAATGGATAAAGAAGTTGTGGTCCTTATGTACAATGGAATATCACTCAGCCATGAAATCAACGTCATAAGGCTAGTAGCAGCAAGATGAGTGGATTTAGGTAGGACGATTCTAAGTGAAATAAGTCACACAGAAAAAGATACTTATCATAAGATATCACTTATAGAGGGAATATAAAAACCGCTACCCTTGAACTGAATTACAAATCAGAGCAGGGTAACACGTTTAGAAAACACACTATGGCTGCTTAACGGGAAAGGTGAGGTGGGGTGATGCATAAAACAAGGGTTTCAAATTAGCTCAGATACCGTTCCATAAACCCAATAGGTAATAGACAAGACCTACTCCTTGCTCAGTGAATTGGACTCAACACCCCCTATTCACCGCCCAAGAATATATCTGACTAGTAAGAATCTTAAAACCTATGCATTGATATCTCTCTGTAAGTGAGTCCAGTGGGTGTAAAGCGGCAAAAACACAGCAGTGAAAAGCAGGTAAACCCCATTATAAAAATCAATTACTTTTAAAACCCGTGAAACAAAGACAGTGAAAGAGAGAGAAATTCTTACAAAATTCGTTCAGGGGCTGTGATGCCACCTGGATTGACCATATCTAGACCCACAGTTGATTGAGACATAAGGGTGGACACTCTTGGGGCTGAGAGGTTTGGTGAGGTTGGGTGAGCAAACGCAGACCCTTTAAAGTAATACTGCGTGGTACCCATCCCATGGGTCCCAAATCTCCAGGTTCAAGGGCATCTTCCTACATCGAAAGCATGCATGAGAAACCCAGAAGATGGTACACCGTGTGATCCGGAAAGGTTTTCAAAACGCACCTCATTTCTCATCTCCTTGTGCTCGGGTTTGCCATTCCAGCCGCTTTACTAGCAATCTCCCTCCTTGGAGAATCAGCACCTTTAACCTCCTCTTCCGTACAGGTTGCAATTTGTCCTGAGGATGAACGGGAAGAGGGGGAACCAATGAGAGACTAGCTCTAGGTGTTGGGACAGGCACAGGTCACTCTATTTTCCCATCAGGAAGAAGAATTAACCACAGGCTCAGCCTGCCGCCCGGGACCAGAATAGGGCCTGAAGCAATCCTGCGCTTTTGCGGCCAGCTCCCAAGAAAGCGAGTTGAAAAATGGAGCTCAGGGGCACTGCAATTCACAAACCTGCAGACTTATAAATGATGACTCTCGTCCACAAATATATTGAGGGAAGGCAACGAAGAGGATTGGAAAGCAAGGCAGAATTGCAGGAAACAGATTTCAGGAGGGAGATTCGAATCGCCTTTAAAGCACAGGAAAAGCGGCAAAACCTCGACAATGATGCCCTTGGCCAAAAAGGGCGTATGCGTTTTTTCCTGAATATATTCAGGAAAAAACGCATACGCCCTTTTTGGCCAACCAAGCAACCTGGAAAGGCAAATCAGCGCTACAAAGAAGTCTCGCTTCCCATCGGTCAAAAGGGCCATGCTGAATAAAGTGTCAAAACCAGAAACGCAAAACAGGCCATGGAGAAACGGGAGCCTGGCTACGCTGATGGGCGGGATGTAAATTGCCAACAGCCACTCTGGAGAAGTGCACGGTGTGTCCTGAAACATCGAAAAAAATCAGCCTAGGGAGCATAGGGCACTTCCACTCATGGGCGTATAAATTGGGAAAACTAAAAATCAGCAAGACACAGGCACCCCAAAGTTTAGGGCTGCTCTGTTGACAAGAACCTCCACTTCGTTACACCTTAAATATCCCAGGAAAGAGAAAAATGGATAAAGAAGTTGTGGTCCTTATGTACAATGGAATATCACTCAGCCATGAAATCAACGTCATAAGGCTAGTAGCAGCAAGATGAGTGGATTTAGGTAGGACGATTCTAAGTGAAATAAGTCACACAGAAAAAGATACTTATCATAAGATATCACTTATAGAGGGAATATAAAAACCGCTACCCTTGAACTGAATTACAAATCAGAGCTGGGTAACACGTTTAGAAAACACACTATGGCTGCTTAACGGGAAAGGTGAGGTGGGGTGATGCATAAAACAAGGGTTTCAAATTAGCTCAGATACCGTTCCATAAACCCAATAGGTAATAGACAAGACCTACTCCTTGCTCAGTGAATTGGACTCAACACCCCCTATTCACCGCCCAAGAATATATCTGACTAGTAAGAATCTTAAAACCTATGCATTGATATCTCTCTGTAAGTGAGTCCAGTGGGTGTAAAGCGGCAAAAACACAGCAGTGAAAAGCAGGTAAACCCCATTATAAAAATCAATTACTTTTAAAAACCCGTGAAACAAAGACAGTGAAAGAGAGAGAAATTCTTACAAAATTCGTTCAGGGGCTGTGATGCCACCTGGATTGACCATATCTAGACCCACAGTTGATTGAGACATAAGGGTGGACACTCTTGGGGCTGAGAGGTTTGGTGAGGTTGGGTGAGCAAACGCAGACCCTTTACAGTAATACTGCGTGGTACCCATCCCATGGGTCCCAAATCTCCAGGTTCAAGGGCATCTTCCTACATCGAAAGCATGCATGAGAAACCCAGAAGATGGTACACCGTGTGATCCGGAAAGGTTTTCAAAACGCACCTCATTTCTCATCTCCTTGTGCTCGGGTTTGCCATTCCAGCCGCTTTACTAGCAATCTCCCTCCTTGGAGAATCAGCACCTTTAACCTCCTGTTCCGTACAGGTTGCAATTTGTCCTGAGGATGAACGGGAAGAGGGGGAACCAATGAGAGACTAGCTCTAGGTGTTGGGACAGGCACAGGTCACTCTATTTTCCCATCAGGAAGAAGAATTAACCACAGGCTCAGCCTGCCGCCCGGGACCAGAATAGGGCCTGAAGCAATCCTGCGCTTTTGCGGCCAGCTCCCAAGAAAGCGAGTTGAAAAATGGAGCTCAGGGGCACTGCAATTCACAAACCTGCAGACTTATAAATGATGACTCTCGTCCACAAATATATTGAGGGAAGGCAACGAAGAGGATTGGAAAGCAAGGCAGAATTGCAGGAAACAGATTTCAGGAGGGAGATTCAAATCGCCTTTAAAGCACAGGAAAAGCGGCAAAACCTCGACAATGATGCCCTTGGCCAAAAAGGGCGTATGCGTTTTTTCCTGAATATATTCAGGAAAAAACGCATACGCCCTTTTTGGCCAACCAAGCAACCTGGAAAGGCAAATCAGCGCTACAAAGAAGTCTCGCTTCCCATCGGTCAAAAGGGCCATGCTGAATAAAGTGTCAAAACCAGAAACGCAAAACAGGCCATGGAGAAACGGGAGCCTGGCTACGCTGATGGGCGGGATGTAAATTGCCAACAGCCACTCTGGAGAAGTGCACGGTGTGTCCTGAAACATCGAAAAAAATCAGCCTAGGGAGCATAGGGCACTTCCACTCATGGGCGTATAAATTGGGAAAACTAAAAATCAGCAAGACACAGGCACCCCAAAGTTTAGGGCTGCTCTGTTGACAAGAACCTCCACTTCGTTACACCTTAAATATCCCAGGAAAGAGAAAAATGGATAAAGAAGTTGTGGTCCTTATGTACAATGGAATATCACTCAGCCATGAAATCAACGTCATAAGGCTAGTAGCAGCAAGATGAGTGGATTTAGGTAGGACGATTCTAAGTGAAATAAGTCACACAGAAAAAGATACTTATCATAAGATATCACTTATAGAGGGAATATAAAAACCGCTACCCTTGAACTGAATTACAAATCAGAGCTGGGTAACACGTTTAGAAAACAAACTATGGCTGCTTAACGGGAAAGGTGAGGTGGGGTGATGCATAAAACAAGGGTTTCAAATTAGCTCAGATACCGTTCCATAAACCCAATAGGTAATAGACAAGACCTACTCCTTGCTCAGTGAATTGGACTCAACACCCCCTATTCACCGCCCAAGAATATATCTGACTAGTAAGAATCTTAAAACCTATGCATTGATATCTCTCTATAAGTGAGTCAAGTGGGTGTAAAGCGGCAAAAACACAGCAGTGAAAAGCAGGTAAACCCCATTATAAAAATCAATTACTTTTAAAAACCCGTGAAACAAAGACAGTGAAAGAGAGAGAAATTCTTACAAAATTCGTTCAGGGGCTGTGATGCCACCTGGATTGACCATATCTAGACCCACAGTTGATTGAGACATAAGGGTGGACACTCTTGGGGCTGAGAGGTTTGGTGAGGTTGGGTGAGCAAACGCAGACCCTTTAAAGTAATACTGCGTGGTACCCATCCCATGGGTCCCAAATCTCCAGGTTCAAGGGCATCTTCCTACATCGAAAGCATGCATGAGAAACCCAGAAGATGGTACACCGTGTGATCCGGAAAGGTTTTCAAAACGCACCTCATTTCTCATCTCCTTGTGCTCGGGTTTGCCATTCCAGCCGCTTTACTAGCAATCTCCCTCCTTGGAGAATCAGCACCTTTAACCTCCTGTTCCGTACAGGTTGCAATTTGTCCTGAGGATGAACGGGAAGAGGGGGAACCAATGAGAGACTAGCTCTAGGTGTTGGGACAGGCACAGGTCACTCTATTTTCCCATCAGGAAGAAGAATTAACCACAGGCTCAGCCTGCCGCCCGGGACCAGAATAGGGCCTGAAGCAATCCTGCACTTTTGCGGCCAGCTCCCAAGAAAGCGAGTTGAAAAATGGAGCTCAGGGGCACTGCAATTCACAAACCTGCAGACTTATAAATGATGACTCTCGTCCACAAATATATTGAGGGAAGGCAACGAAGAGGATTGGAAAGCAAGGCAGAATTGCAGGAAACAGATTTCAGGAGGGAGATTCGAATCGCCTTTAAAGCACAGGAAAAGCGGCAAAACCTCGACAATGATGCCCTTGGCCAAAAAGGGCGTATGCGTTTTTTCCTGAATATATTCAGGAAAAAACGCATACGCCCTTTTTGGCCAACCAAGCAACCTGGAAAGGCAAATCAGCGCTACAAAGAAGTCTCGCTTCCCATCGGTCAAAAGGGCCATGCTGAATAAAGTGTCAAAACCAGAAATGCAAAACAGGCCATGGAGAAACGGGAGCCTGGCTACGATGATGGGCGGGATGTAAATTGCCAACAGCCACTCTGGAGAAGTGCACGGTGTGTCCTGAAACATCGAAAAAACTCAGCTTAGGGAGCATAGGTCACTTCCACTCATGGGCGTATAAATTAGGAAAACTAAAAATCAGCAAGATACAGGCACCCCAAAGTTTAGGGCTGCTCTGTTGACAAGAACCTCCACTTCGTTACACCTTAAATATCCCAGGAAAGAGAAAAATGGATAAAGAAGTTGTGGTCCTTATGTACAATGGAATATCACTCAGCCATGAAATCAACGTCATAAGGCTAGTAGCAGCAAGATGAGTGGAATTAGGTAGGACGATTCTAAGTGAAATAAGTCACACAGAAAAAGATACTTATCATAAGATATCACTTATAGAGGGAATATAAAAACCGCTACCCTTGAACTGAATTACAAATCAGAGCTGGGTAACACGTTTAGAAAACACACTATGGCTGCTTAACGGGAAAGGTGAGGTGGGGTGATGCATAAAACAAGGGTTTCAAATTAGCTCAGATACCGTTCCATAAACCCAATAGGTAATAGACAAGACCTACTCCTTGCTCAGTGAATTGGACTCAACACCCCCTATTCACCGCCCAAGAATATATCTGACTAGTAAGAATCTTAAAACCTATGCATTGATATCTCTTTGTAAGTGAGTCAGGTGGGTGTAAAGCGGCAAAAACACAGCAGTGAAAAGCAGGTAAACCCCATTATAAAAATCAATTACTTTTAAAAACCCGTGAAACAAAGACAGTGAAAGAGAGAGAAAATCTTACAAAATTCGTTCAGGGGCTGTGATGCCACCTGGATTGACCATATCTAGACCCACAGTTGATTGAGACATAAGGGTGGACACTCTTGGGGCTGAGAGGTTTGGTGAGGTTGGGTGAGCAAACGCAGACCCTTTAAAGTAATACTGCGTGGTACCCATCCCATGGGTCCCAAATCTCCAGGTTCAAGGGCATCTTCCTACATCGAAAGCATGCATGAGAAACCCAGAAGATGGTACACCGTGTGATCCGGAAAGGTTTTCAAAACGCACCTCATTTCTCATCTCCTTGTGTTCGGGTTTGCCATTCCAGCCGCTTTACTAGCAATCTCCCTCCTTGGAGAATCAGCACCTTTAACCTCCTGTTCCGTACAGGTTGCAATTTGTCCTGAGGATGAACGGGAAGAGGGGGAACCAATGAGAGACTAGCTCTAGGTGTTGGGACAGGCACAGGTCACTCTATTTTCCCATCAGGAAGAAGAATTAACCACAGGCTCAGCCTGCCGCCCGGGACCAGAATAGGGCCTGAAGCAATCCTGCGCTTTTGCGGCCAGCTCCCAAGAAAGCGAGTTGAAAAATGGAGCTCAGGGGCACTGCAATTCACAAACCTGCAGACTTATAAATGATGACTCTCGTCCACAAATATATTGAGGGAAGGCAACGAAGAGGATTGGAAAGCAAGGCAGAATTGCAGGAAACAGATTTCAGGAGGGAGATTCGAATCGCCTTTAAAGCACAGGAAAAGCGGCAAAACCTCGACAATGATGCCCTTGGCCAAAAAGGGCGTATGCGTTTTTTCCTGAATATATTCAGGAAAAAACGCATACGCCCTTTTTGGCCAACCAAGCAACCTGGAAAGGCAAATCAGCGCTACAAAGAAGTCTCGCTTCCCATCGGTCAAAAGGGCCATGCTGAATAAAGTGTCAAAACCAGAAATGCAAAACAGGCCATGGAGAAACGGGAGCCTGGCTACGATGATGGGCGGGATGTAAATTGCCAACAGCCACTCTGGAGAAGTGCACGGTGTGTCCTGAAACATCGAAAAAACTCAGCTTAGGGAGCATAGGTCACTTCCACTCATGGGCGTATAAATTAGGAAAACTAAAAATCAGCAAGATACAGGCACCCCAAAGTTTAGGGCTGCTCTGTTGACAAGAACCTCCACTTCGTTACACCTTAAATATCCCAGGAAAGAGAAAAATGGATAAAGAAGTTGTGGTCCTTATGTACAATGGAATATCACTCAGCCATGAAATCAACGTCATAAGGCTAGTAGCAGCAAGATGAGTGGAATTAGGTAGGACGATTCTAAGTGAAATAAGTCACACAGAAAAAGATACTTATCATAAGATATCACTTATAGAGGGAATATAAAAACCGCTACCCTTGAACTGAATTACAAATCAGAGCTGGGTAACACGTTTAGAAAACACACTATGGCTGCTTAACGGGAAAGGTGAGGTGGGGTGATGCATAAAACAAGGGTTTCAAATTAGCTCAGATACCGTTCCATAAACCCAATAGGTAATAGACAAGACCTACTCCTTGCTCAGTGAATTGGACTCAACACCCCCTATTCACCGCCCAAGAATATATCTGACTAGTAAGAATCTTAAAACCTATGCATTGATATCTCTTTGTAAGTGAGTCAGGTGGGTGTAAAGCGGCAAAAACACAGCAGTGAAAAGCAGGTAAACCCCATTATAAAAATCAATTACTTTTAAAAACCCGTGAAACAAAGACAGTGAAAGAGAGAGAAAATCTTACAAAATTCGTTCAGGGGCTGTGATGCCACGTGGATTGACCATATCTAGACCCACAGTTGATTGAGACATAAGGGTGGACACTCTTGGGGCTGAGAGGTTTGGTGAGGTTGGGTGAGCAAACGCAGACCCTTTAAAGTAATACTGCGTGGTACCCATCCCATGGGTCCCAAATCTCCAGGTTCAAGGGCATCTTCCTACATCGAAAGCATGCATGAGAAACCCAGAAGATGGTACACCGTGTGATCCGGAAAGGTTTTCAAAACGCACCTCATTTCTCATCTCCTTGTGTTCGGGTTTGCCATTCCAGCCGCTTTACTAGCAATCTCCCTCCTTGGAGAATCAGCACCTTTAACCTCCTGTTCCGTACAGGTTGCAATTTGTCCTGAGGATGAACGGGAAGAGGGGGAACCAATGAGAGACTAGCTCTAGGTGTTGGGACAGGCACAGGTCACTCTATTTTCCCATCAGGAAGAAGAATTAACCACAGGCTCAGCCTGCCGCCCGGGACCAGAATAGGGCCTGAAGCAATCCTGCGCTTTTGCGGCCAGCTCCCAAGAAAGCGAGTTGAAAAATGGAGCTCAGGGGCACTGCAATTCACAAACCTGCAGACTTATAAATGATGACTCTCGTCCACAAATATATTGAGGGAAGGCAACGAAGAGGATTGGAAAGCAAAGCAGAATTGCAGGAAACAGATTTCAGGAGGGAGATTCGAATCGCCTTTAAAGCACAGGAAAAGCGGCAAAACCTCGACAATGATGCCCTTGGCCAAAAAGGGCGTATGCGTTTTTTCCTGAATATATTCAGGAAAAAACGCATACGCCCTTTTTGGCCAACCAAGCAACCTGGAAAGGCAAATCAGCGCTACAAAGAAGTCTCGCTTCCCATCGGTCAAAAGGGCCATGCTGAATAAAGTGTCAAAACCAGAAATGCAAAACAGGCCATGGAGAAACGGGAGCCTGGCTACGCTGATGGGCGGGATGTAAATTGCCAACAGCCACTCTGGAGAAGTGCACGGTGTGTCCTGAAACATCGAAAAAAATCAGCCTAGGGACCATAGGGCACTTCCACTCATGGGCGTATAAATTGGGAAAACTAAAAATCAGCAAGACACAGGCACCCCAAAGTTTAGGGCTGCTCTGTTGACAAGAACCTCCACTTCGTTACACCTTAAATATCCCAGGAAAGAGAAAAATGGATAAAGAAGTTGTGGTCCTTATGTACAATGGAATATCACTCAGCCATGAAATCAACGTCATAAGGCTAGTAGCAGCAAGATGAGTGGATTTAGGTAGGACGATTCTAAGTGAAATAAGTCACACAGAAAAAGATACTTATCATAAGATATCACTTATAGAGGGAATATAAAAACCGCTACCCTTGAACTGAATTACAAATCAGAGCAGGGTAACACGTTTAGAAAACACACTATGGCTGCTTAACGGGAAAGGTGAGGTGGGGTGATGCATAAAACAAGGGTTTCAAATTAGCTCAGATACCGTTCCATAAACCCAATAGGTAATAGACAAGACCTACTCCTTGCTCAGTGAATTGGACTCAACACCCCCTATTCACCGCCCAAGAATATATCTGACTAGTAAGAATCTTAAAACCTATGCATTGATATCTCTCTGTAAGTGAGTCCAGTGGGTGTAAAGCGGCAAAAACACAGCAGTGAAAAGCAGGTAAACCCCATTATAAAAATCAATTACTTTTAAAAACCCCTGAAACAAAGACAGTGAAAGAGAGAGAAATTCTTACAAAATTCGTTCAGGGGCTGTGATGCCACGTGGATTGACCATATCTAGACCCACAGTTGATTGAGACATAAGGGTGGACACTCTTGGGGCTGAGAGGTTTGGTGAGGTTGGGTGAGCAAACGCAGACCCTTTAAAGTAATACTGCGTGGTACCCATCCCATGGGTCCCAAATCTCCAGGTTCAAGGGCATCTTCCTACATCGAAAGCATGCATGAGAAACCCAGAAGATGGTACACCGTGTGATCCGGAAAGGTTTTCAAAACGCACCTCATTTCTCATCTCCTTGTGCTCGGGTTTGCCATTCCAGCCGCTTTACTAGCAATCTCCCTCCTTGGAGAATCAGCACCTTTAACCTCCTGTTCCGTACAGGTTGCAATTTGTCCTGAGGATGAACGGGAAGAGGGGGAACCAATGAGAGACTAGCTCTAGGTGTTGGGACAGGCACAGGTCACTCTATTTTCCCATCAGGAAGAAGAATTAACCACAGGCTCAGCCTGCCGCCCGGGACCAGAATAGGGCCTGAAGCAATCCTGCGCTTTTGCGGCCAGCTCCCAAGAAAGCGAGTTGAAAAATGGAGCTCAGGGGCACTGCAATTCACAAACCTGCAGACTTATAAATGATGACTCTCGTCCACAAATATATTGAGGGAAGGCAACGAAGAGGATTGGAAAGCAAGGCAGAATTGCAGGAAACAGATTTCAGGAGGGAGATTCGAATCGCCTTTAAAGCACAGGAAAAGCGGCAAAACCTCGACAATGATGCCCTTGGCCAAAAAGGGCGTATGCGTTTTTTCCTGAATATATTCAGGAAAAAACGCATACGCCCTTTTTGGCCAACCAAGCAACCTGGAAAGGTAAATCAGCGCTACAAAGAAGTCTCGCTTCCCATCGGTCAAAAGGGCCATGCTGAATAAAGTGTCAAAACCAGAAATGCAAAACAGGCCATGGAGAAACGGGAGCCTGGCTACGATGATGGGCGGGATGTAAATTGCCAACAGCCACTCTGGAGAAGTGCACGGTGTGTCCTGAAACATCGAAAAAACTCAGCTTAGGGAGCATAGGTCACTTCCACTCATGGGCGTATAAATTGGGAAAACTAAAAATCAGCAAGATACAGGCACCCCAAAGTTTAGGGCTGCTCTGTTGACAAGAACCTCCACTTCGTTACACCTTAAATATCCCAGGAAAGAGAAAAATGGATAAAGAAGTTGTGGTCCTTATGTACAATGGAATATCACTCAGCCATGAAATCAACGTCATAAGGCTAGTAGCAGCAAGATGAGTGGATTTAGGTAGGACGATTCTAAGTGAAATAAGTCACACAGAAAAAGATACTTATCATAAGATATCACTTATAGAGGGAATATAAAAACCGCTACCCTTGAACTGAATTACAAATCAGAGCTGGGTAACACGTTTAGAAAACACACTATGGCTGCTTAACGGGAAAGGTGAGGTGGGGTGATGCATAAAACAAGGGTTTCAAATTAGCTCAGATACCGTTCCATAAACCCAATAGGTAATAGACAAGACCTACTCCTTGCTCAGTGAATTGGACTCAACACCCCCTATTCACCGCCCAAGAATATATCTGACTAGTAAGAATCTTAAAACCTATGCATTGATATCTCTCTGTAAGTGAGTCAAGTGGGTGTAAAGCGGCAAAAACACAGCAGTGAAAAGCAGGTAAACCCCATTATAAAAATCAATTACTTTTAAAAACCCGTGAAACAAAGACAGTGAAAGAGAGAGAAATTCTTACAAAATTCGTTCAGGGGCTGTGATGCCACCTGGATTGACCATATCTAGACCCACAGCTGACTGAGACACACGGGTGGAAACTCTTGGGGCTGAGAGGTTTGGTGAGGTTGGGTGAGCAAACGCAGACCCTTTAAAGTAATACTGCATGGTACCCATCCCATGGGTCCCAAATCTCCAGGTTCAAGGGCATCTTCCTACATCGAAAGCATGCATGAGAAACCAAGAAGATGGTACACTGTGTGATCCGGAAAGGTTTTCAAAACGCACCTCATTTCTCATCTCCTTGTGCTCGGGTTTGCCATTCCAGCCACTTTACTAGCAATCTCCCTCCTTGGAGAATCAGCACCTTTAACCTCCTGTTCCGTACAGGTTGCAATTTGTCCTGAGGATGAACGGGAAGAGGGGGAACCAATGAGAGACTAGCTCTAGGTGTTGGGACAGGCACAGGTCACTCTATTTTCCCATCAGGAAGAATATTTAACCACAGGCTCAGCCTGCCGCCCGGGACCAGAATAGGGCCTGAAGCAATCCTGCGCTTTTGCGGCCAGCTCCCAAGAAAGCGAGTTGAAAAATGGAGCTCAGGGGCACTGCAATTCACAAACCTGCAGACTTATAAATGATGACTCTCGTCCACAAATATATTGAGGGAAGGCAACGAAGAGGATTGGAAAGCAAGGCAGAATTGCAGGAAACAGATTTCAGGAGGGAGATTCGAATCGCCTTTAAAGCACAGGAAAAGCGGCAAAACCTCGACAATGATGCCCTTGGCCAAAAAGGGCGTATGCGTTTTTTCCTGAATATATTCAGGAAAAAACGCATACGCCCTTTTTGGCCAACCAAGCAACCTGGAAAGGCAAATCAGCGCTACAAAGAAGTCTCGCTTCCCATCGGTCAAAAGGGCCATGCTGAATAAAGTGTCAAAACCAGAAATGCAAAACAGGCCATGGAGAAACGGGAGCCTGGCTACGCTGATGGGCGGGATGTAAATTGCCAACAGCCACTCTGGAGAAGTGCACGGTGTGTCCTGAAACATCGAAAAAAATCAGCCTAGGGACCATAGGGCACTTCCACTCATGGGCGTATAAATTGGGAAAACTAAAAATCAGCAAGACACAGGCACCCCAAAGTTTAGGGCTGCTCTGTTG